>NC_132879.1:57963547-58128547 GCF_030463535.1 Salminus brasiliensis | reverse complement strand
GTTATCAAGACTCCAGAAAGACTAGTTAGAAATGTTGATGTGTTAAAAGATAAAAGAGAGGGATAGAGATCTGTATAGGGTTATTTTATTTAGTCATGGATAGAAAGATGGTGTATGAGGTCACTTTATGAAACTGTTGTTGACTATAATGTTCACTAACTTTGTTAGAAGAAGCGCTACTGTAAAAGCATTAAAATTTCACATAGTCCTCATTAACAAAAAGGAAGTCAAATCTGTGATTTTATTGTTTTTGCATGCATAAAGAACTTCATGAAGAAGGTAATATTTTTAGGAACTGAAATTAGCTACAATGCTTTACTTCCCTGCAAGGGAAGGACCTCTTTAGTGGCTCAGTTAGCTCAGCTATCTACTAATACGAACTATTAAGCAAGCTCTTTTAAATGGTTGACTGGAACTGATCAATGTCCAACAAATAACAATATTTAAAACTTCTGCTTAAATTTATGACATAAAACGCTGATTGATGCATTCTGAGGAAACTATGAAATGACAGGGATTAGTTGAAATAAATGTCCAATAACCTTGCCCTTTAATATCCATATAATACAGTAGTTTGACCTTATGATCTAAACCCCAGCAGTTGAACACTCTAGTTTAAGACTTTGTTACATTGTTGATTCTCTTAATTTTAAGCATCACCGTAGCCAGTTGTTGGTCTTACCCTTGCTTCCTGAGGGAGACTGGCCTGTGGACATGTTGGTCAAAGTCTCTTACTATCATGTGTTTCAGAGTAGCCATGTATGTAAATGAATTGAATGCCTAGCTAGCTTTTTTTATTTTTAAAGCTAATTTTAAAAATTGAATTAAATGGTTTAGCTAGTCTACCAGCACGACCAATCAGAACATGCTGGTAGACTAGCATGACCAGAAGGACCATCACATATTTTCAAGTTGGCCAAGTTGGCCATGCTGGTAGACTAGTTACTCCATTAAATGCTCACTCATACACTCAAACATACACTCTTTACCAGTATAGGGTATTTTCTATAAGCAGCTTTTCAATCACCAGCTTAGACCACCTTAACTCAACAGTTGGTCTTGAACAGTTTTTTTTCAGCAGAGATATATCTCTTGATTCTCTTTTATTTAAAGTCCTAACAGACTCTAACACACTTCAGCTCCTGTGCCGGGAGGTTCTGCACTGTTTCAATGCAGTTCTATGTTTGGCACTGAAGGATCCAGGTTTTTTTTTTTTTAACCCAGGTTGCCTTTTTGTTGCTACTACTATGTTTACTTGGTGTGGCGCAACAGATAACACCACTACCTGCCACTGAGCTACCACAGCATGTGGGAGACTGGGGTTCGATTCCCAGGCTGGGTGACTATGCTGTGCTACACCAATAAGAGTCCTTGGGCAAGACTCCTAACACTACACTGACCCACCTCTGTAATATGAGTTACCTTGTAAGTCGCTGTGGATAAGAATGTCTGCTAAATGCCCTAAATGTAAATGTACTAGTTGAAGGTACATTTATACTTTACTGTATCAGGTTACTATTTCTACCTCTGCATATCAGATTCTTAATGAAGGGCAGGGTTTTTGAGTGTGGGTAAAATACTCACCTGTGGACACTGCAGCTGCTCTGAAATCAGTCCTGACCACCTACACAAATATCACTGACTGAAACCAGGGCTAAAGCAGAAATGCTTGTTTTAGATTCCCTTAACCACAGATATCCCTTTACACAAGACCCTTTCTTCCCATTTTAATTGAACTTTTAATTTATTTGAAATAGGAAATACTCTTGGAAGATGGATTTTGTGTGTAACCAGTTGATTTATTGGGCTGGGCTTTATTTTGCTGTATTTGAATAGAATAGCACAGAAAGTACTATGGGGTTTACTATTCTCCCAGCAAAAATAATGGTAACAAAAGAATGCTAAATAAAAAATCTCAACATAAGAGCTCTACTTCCACACAGATACTACTCTAAACCATTGCAGCCCAACATATGGCAATGATGAAGTTTGATGTAGTCCACCTGAACATCTTATTTTCCTTCTAAAATGGTATGAAATATTATAAGCCACCTGAATTTTGACAAAAGGTTTGAGCAGCTGTGGTCTAAACAGAGCTCTTACACCAGTCACATTTCCACTCTGTTGTGAGAAACGTGTTCAGCAGCAGGAGGCTGTAGTTGTGGTCGTGTGGTCAGTTAAACTGAGCTCTGAATGTATTTTCATTTTCTGGTCTGTGGTCAAGGCTGCATACATGTTCTGGAAACTGCACTTCAAAAGAACCCCCATCTCCTTCCTCTCACTTTTACATTTTCAGTGTTCATCTATTTTATTTTAGTTATGTTTAAATATTTACTTTATAGTCAATGTTAGCTTCTCCAAATATGCAAATGAAATATTAAGCATTACTGTACTGCTCACCTTAAACTTTTATTTAGGCCTGAATTTATTGTCTTACAGGTTTATTATTGAATTCAGTTTAAAATAACGTAAACTGATCAGGTTATTATTAGATTTTAAATTAGTCACACATTGTGCCCAGCAAATACCCTCAACCCATCTGGTAAGCCCCTCCCTTATTAATAATAGTTAGAGTAGTAGTGTTTCACTGAATTAAGCCCACCACACCTCCAGTAGGCTCAACAATAGCCTCCTTGCAAAACTAAGTTTAGGAGCATTGCACGAAGCCAAAATTGTCTCTGCAAGCTTACAAGCTTACTTTCTGCAGTTTCAGTTTCCTCATCACAAATGCTCCACAATTGTTTCATGCCTCTTTTTTGCCGACCAATCACAGGCTTGATTGCATAGTGTCTGTGTTCAAAGGGTTCGCACAGCTGCCCCGTCTCTGCACAATGTCTGCGGTTGTTTGATTTCTCCACAGTTAGATGAATGTTATCTCTGCAAGAAGTATGCCAAGGCCTTAAAGGCTGTGCCTAGACCCACTGACATGATTAATGCATGCTCAGAACCACCGGTTCTACAACAACAACTCTGCTCAACTACATATTCACTACACATTCACACCAAACCCACTCTGAATGTGTTTGTGCCAAACACTGAATTATGCAGAAACGTAGAGGCCACAGTCGTCTAATTACAGCTGAGGAACGCTTCTTTTGATCTGTGCAGATTCTGGTTACAGCAGTGTTTGACTGCATCACTGGATCTTCTAATCATAAAGTAAAGGATCAGGCAGGTCTGCTCTGTTCATTATCTACATGTTAAAGAGTAAGCAGGTGTACTCACCGGACTGGGCCGTGAGTATGGAGCTGTGAAGCAGGAGAGCTGATAAAAGGAGAAGCTGCATGGTCTGTCCTCACAGTGCAACTGCAGATCTGACTGACTTCAGTTCTGATGATCAAACCAACAAAAGGAACTACCGCTCTCACACTGTCACGCTATAAACACTGTTACTTCCGTCTCTTTCCCTTGTTCTGATATTCACACACACACACACACACACACACACACACACACACACACACACATATCTGCCTAATCTCACACAATCAACAGAACCACAGCTCTAGACCCCCGTGGAAGGGATATTAACATGTCATATAACTCTCAAAATGTCAAAAAGGAAAAACAGTGTCACACACTCACTCTTCTCTACACATCTACTGACTCCTCCAACACATTTTTATTCTGAGTTGTTGTGGATAGTATAACCCATCCAGCTAAAGCCAGAGGTTTTAGTCACTCTCAGCATGGACATGTTTATGGCAATATAGTTTTTTTACTGACTGACTTTAATAAAAACAAACAATTCTCACTTTTGAGAATTTTCTGAAATCAACACAGGGCCAAAAACATCCATACAGCTAATACACCTAATATAAGTCCCTTAGCAAGTTTAATATTTGGCATCCATCAACAAGCTTCTGGTACAATTCTGATTAGATATTTGACCAATCTTCTAAGCAGAAATGCTCAAGTTCAAATAAATGTAACTTCCTTCTTCATTATTCCATCCACTCTGTGTCATGTTGCCATTCCACTGGCAGCAAAACAGTCCCAGAGCATGATTCTCCCACCACCATGCTTAATAGTTGGTACATGTTACTCTTTTGAACATACCCCTGATCATTGTGGACAAGCAACTCAATTTATGGCTTTGTCTTTATCCATGTGATTCAGCGGTAAACTTGTTGATTCTGAAAGTGTACATTTTGGAGCAGGGGCTTCTTTCTTACACAGCAACCTCTTAGTTCATGGAGATGTACATCTGGCTTGTAAATTCCAGCAGCTTGCAGATCATGGCAGGCCTGTGTATTGACAGTTCTTGTGTTGTTCCGTACCATCTAAAACAACGTCCTCTCAGCTGAGGGTGACAGTTTGGGTCTTCTTCCAGATCTTGGTAAAATATCTACACCTCCTAGTAACTCAGATTATGCACAGCTGTTGGACTGATGATTTTAGAAATTAGAAGCACAGCAGATGTGGCCTCAGTCTTTTTCCAGCTGTTTCGTTCGGTATTGATTCAGGTTGACATTGAGATTCTCTTTTAATTGACTTTATGAGCAGATTCTGGTGAGAAGGATCTGGACCCACACAACAAATGGATTCTCTGAACTGTGTTTAGACTTGTGCTTCAGGGTTCACCTCACTGTTATTTTCACTTTAAAGAGGAAAGGGTAAGTCTCACAGACTGCAGAAGTAGGTTTGTGGGGTTTTAGCTGTTTTAGCTGTTTTGGCTGTTGCTTACTCAGAATCTCTGCAGCTTACTGAGAGAACAACACAAGAAGCAGCTTAAAGTTTGCTATCTGTTCAAGAAAACATCAAAACCCTTCAAACCCTTCCAACTCCAACTGTCTTACCTGCTATAGACTGAATGTGGGGGCTAAACTGGTGTCGACAGAGTGAATAGGTCTAAACTTGCAGTGTCAATCTTCATACCTAGAATCCAAATCACTTGTTTAGGTTAGCTTCGGGTAATTGCAAGCAGTCGCCCCGCCTCTTGCACACAATCACTCAGGTTTGTAGATAGTGGAGATGCCAGTGTTTCAAAGAGCTCTCATGTCTGTGTTACCTTCTGGCTCTCAAATTTTAGTTGTCTGTTACAGAGTTGCTGGCCACCACTGATAAATGTCCACATTCTCCATATACCACAAGTCCATACAGAACTAATTCCATCTCTATCCTTACTAGTCATTACTGGTGGCAAACCACAGTCATCTGAAGCTGGTAGAATGTCCTATATCAGCTTAATAACTTCACAGTTCAGCCATATCATTAACACCACTGACAAGTGAACCAAGTGAAAAAGATTTTATAATTTTTACAAAAGTGAAAAACATTGATTATCTGGGTTTAATGGTGCCTGTCAAGAGACATCAAATCAAGTAAAATGGACAAGTGTAAGAATGTGAGACGCTTTGACAAGAACCAAACTTTGGTGGCTAGAAACATAAGACAGGCCTTGTGAAGTGTTCCCCGTATGCAGTGGTCAGTACCTACCAAAAGGACTCCAAGGAAGGACAACTGGTGACAGGGTCATATGCACCCAATGCTCAGTAATGCTCTTGGAGGCCCCACCTCACAACATTCAGGGCTTGAAGGATCTTAGTGCCAGATACCACAGGACACTTTCATAGGCCTTGTGGGTCCATGCCTTGATGGTCAGAGCTGGTTTGGTGTTATGAGGGGGACCTGCACAATATTAAGCAGATTTTAAATGTTACAGCTGATATATGTATACCATAGTGCAGTGAAGACTTGATACCCATAAATGTTGCCCTACATAATTAACTAATATCTTACCTACTGTCTAGAACTCAGGAGACTGTACACAAATGTTACCATGGCACAAACATCACCAGTGATCCCTAGGCTGAAGCTGAAGCGTGCAGAATTAAAACACACTGTGTTATTTTCACATGGCAGGTCAGAGTCACAGCGGTCTGGACTTCCTCAAGGTTGGCATGGCTGATGGAGAGATTAGGGCTATTTAGTCAGTTCTGAATTAGGTAGTTCCCTTTTACTGGTCCATTCAGAGAGTGCAGTTTTAAAAGGCCCAGACCAATAGACATTTCCCCATCTGCACTGTTTAACAGAACACTCAGCAAATTATATATACTTGTATACTATATAAACTATAGTTAAATAAACTTAGCACAAAAAGTAAGGAAATCTGGCAATCAGGCACTTGAGCATAGGCTCTGCCACAGAAGTACCATATGACGGGAATGTCAGAGACAGTCTGCGAAGTGGGCGTCCCAAGAAGACGACACTCCAAGAAGATTGTTTTCTCACCCTGTCAGCACTGACATACCATAGGCTGTCTTCTACAGATGGCAGACGACTCTCTACCCAGACAATCCGGAACAGACAGCACCCAGCCAGTCTCCAGTCTCATTGGGCTGCCAGGAGGCCTGCCATGACTGCCCTTCACCGTCAGTCAAAATTCTTTCCTAAGGCAGTTGTATTGTTCAGTTAAAGTGTGGAGAAGGTGTGGAGAATGCTGTGCTAACATCTTTTGGTAGAGAAAATGTGATGGTGTGGAGTGGCATCTTCATCACTGGAAAAATGAGGTTTGTCATTATTGGAAGCTCAATCTCAATGCAGAGAGACATTAAGATGAAATTCTGCAACCAGTGGCAATCCCATATCTCCACAGTCTGGGACCAAACTCTATCCTCCAATATGACAACCCTCGCCAACACAGAGCGGGGTTTATCAGAGCCAACCTCCAGCAGTCCTGACCTCAACCCCACTGAACACTCTTGGGATCAGCTTGGGCGTGCTGTTCGTGTCAAAGTGACCAACACAACCAGGCTGGTGACCAGCATGAGGAGGAGGTGCCAGGCTGTTGTGGCTGTGTATGGTTCTTCCACACTCTGAGGCTCCTGTTTATTAACTGAATAAATTGTTAAATTGTCAATGTCTTCTTTCTTCAAACGTCAATCATCCATCCACCAAATACGAACCAGTCAAGGGCAGAACAAGCTGAGAGGATTTGGCAAATTTTTCATGGGCGCAACCCACATAATCAGCTCCACTGCTCATCCCACAAATGCCTGTTCCTCACAAATGTTGAACCATTTAACAGGGAAATGAACAGGGTTTTCAGTGGTAAAGGTTTCTTGGCAAGAAGCATTGTTACAACAAAAAATAATCTACCAAACACAAATCGCCGTATTTTCTGTGTTAAGTTTGTATTTATAAATGGCTTATTATCAACAGAAGTAATAGTTCCTACTGATGTTTTTGATTAAGTTTACCATTTTACAGTAATGCCTGTTCAGGTCCTTCAATGATACAACAAAAAATAAGGACACATAAGACTAATGTATTAATATATTTTATTAATATATTAACATTTTATTTGTTGTTGAAAATAACAGTAAATAAAGGCTTTAATTAATAGCAAAAATTAATTGTACATTTCAAAATACATTTTTGTCATTAACATCAAACAATCCACCAAACAGCAGTGCAGGGTATATCAACTAAACCCTCATTAAAAACAACATTAACTCTTTAATGCAGGAAGGATTATTTCACATTCAGGTGTATTACTCAATAACTACAGGGACTTTTGTACAAGCTGGTTTGTAATGACACTTTTGGGCCGCTGGTGGCCTGTAGGCTGTTTAAGAAGTTAAACACTTGTTCTGGGTTCTTTTCTATTCCATTTCACATACTGTCAAGTCTAAATATCTCCACTTGGCCCATAAAATACACCCTACATCCACACCCACCAAATCTACACAACAGCTCCAGTTGTCCATATTGTTTTAGGTGGATGAATCTCCAATCTTCCATGACTTTGACACGTTAAAGTGCTTGCGTCTTCTACGTAACACAAAATACACACAGATCCTTTAGTTACCTCACTTAAGAAAAGCGAAAGGCTGATTTACACTTCTGCATTGGAACAGAGTCCATGCCACAGCCTGCGTAAGTGGCCTGCGTCACTGTGAGTGTTTATGCTCTGTGTCGCAACTACACCACCAAAACACCAGGTAGTGATGCATTTCTGTGCCACTGTGTAGACTTTTCTGTTGACAGTAGCTAAGACTGAACGGATCATGTAGGTGTTGGAGATAATAGCTGTTGATTAACAGTTACTTTCACTTTTATTTCTGCAATGCATTTAGAAGAGATGATGTCTAAGGAGACGGTGTGTACAGCATTGATTTAGGTCAGGGCTTATAGAAGGCCACTTCAGAATAGTCCAATGTTTATTGTCCATTCTGGGGTGTTTTTATCTTTGTCCTGTTGCAAGACCCATGACTTGCCACTAAAACCAAGCTTTCTGACAGTGGGCAGCACATTTCTCTCTAGAATTCCTTGATAGTCTTGAGATTTCATTGTACCCTACAGAGATTCTAGAAACCCTGTGCTAGATGCAGCAAAGCATAACAGAGCCTCCTCCATGTTTCACAGTAGGGACAGTGTTCTTTTCTTGATTTGCTTAATTTTTCAATCTGTGAACAAAGAGCTGATGTGGCTTGGCAAAAAGTTCCATTTTTGTCTCATGTGTCCATAGGACATTCTCCCAGAAGCTTTGGGGCTTGTCAACATGTACTTTGGCAAATTCCAGTCTGGCTTTTTTATGATTTGTTTCCAACAAAGTGACTACCTGTAGCCGTATATAGAGGCCCATTGACTGATTACAAGATTGCAGACACCTGTGATGTTAATCAGGGGACACACCTTGATTTAACATGTCCCTTTGGCCACATTATTTTCAGGGGTACCATCATTTTTGTCCAGGCCTGTTTAATGAGTTTACTTTTTAAAATAATTCTGTTGAAGCATGGTTTAAAATCAATGTTGAATTTTCATTGGTTAATTTAATTGCGTTTTATTTATTATTACTTTTGTCAGATTCAACTAATGTCTGTGACCATTGTGGGTTTTTCTTTCATTAACTTAGGGGTGCCAACAATTTTGTCCATGTGTGTACATATAAATGATCAGACCTCAATATTGATTGGATTTTATTGGAATGCAGTGAGCCGAGGGTAAACAGTTTGGCAAATTAAGCAAGGCTAACTTCAATAAGCAAGGCTATTAGAAGCTCCTTTTGTGGAATACCCCCTGGTTAGACAGGGTAGCTGTTTTTCTTTGGCACCGTCTTCAGTCCACCTTTGCCAGTGGATCGGTCAACAAGACAATGTTTGTCCAAATTCAAAGCTTAGCTGTTTCACCATTCCTCATTAATCCTAATTATTCTTAGCCTGTGCCTATTTAAATCCCCAATGTATATTTATGTCTATTCTCACATTTTTCATGTAAAAAATGCTAAATAGAAACAGACACAGTGCTCCCAGTGGTGTCTGACAATCTCCTCACATTTCATCTCTTTTAAGGAAAAATCTTTTCTGTTCATGCTTTATAAAAGGAGACATATTCAATGGAAGTGTAGACATCTTCACACAATAGCTCATCCTCTACTGCTACATCAGACAGAAAGAAGACAGAGTTAGAAGGTTCATGGAAACGCTCTGACAACTCAGATTGGGAAGGCAGGACACTGTTCAGTATGGGCAGTGAAGCTCTGAACACTGTTGAGGATATTGTTGGGCTTTGGAACAATACCAGTAGATTTACCAGTCGACCAATTTCCTTATTCTCACCTATGGTCAGGAAGTGTGGGCACTAAATGAAAGATCAAGCAGATACAAGCAATCGAGGTGAGTGTTCTCTATAAGGTAGCTGGGCTCACTCTTCATGATAGAGTGAGGAACTGTTATCCGAGAGAAGTTCAGAGTAATGCTCAAACCACCTCCCATTGGATGGCAGGATACCCAGAGATAGACCTAGGGATTGTATCTCCTGGCTGACCTGGAATTACTGGTGGAGCTTTAATAGGGATGGGACAGGGATGCCTGGGATTCTGCACTTTCTTTATTGCCAGTATGACCCTGAACTGGATCAAGCTTACTTTGACCTGTTATTGAGATTGGAAGTCTGATGAGTGTATGATCTAAAGAAGGAATGAAAAGAACATGTAAAAGTGCAGTATATATTCTATTAGTCATCTAATATCTCCAAACTAACTACAGTTGTAAGTAGATTCATAAGAAAAAGAAAAAAAACATAATCTTAACATTCAAAAGATTTTATTCCAGGTAATTTTGGAGCAGTTCTATTGGTCCATTCATCATGACATTCTGATACAATGTAAAGAACAGCTGGCAGATTCACATCATGGGGAAAAGTGAAAAACAGCAAAACTGGAGATACAGGCATAGGTGTTTTGTGCTGCCCAACATTTGAGCACCCCAAATAATGCAATGAATGTAAAAGGTCAAATGTAGACAGGGTAGAAAACAGTGTAGAAAGTAGAACACTACAGCTTCAGGAAACAGACATGACTCTCTTCTCAGCTAGAACTTCATATCAGATGATGATGCAGAAATTGCCTTTTGGGGATGGGTCTGAGTTTGGGCCTTTTCCTGTTGAGAGAGAGAGAGAGAGAGAGAGAGAGAGAGAGAGAGGAGAAAGAAAGAACATTAAAATATAATAAAGTATCTTTTTTGTGATTCTGTTTTCTGACTGAATGGAGGCTGTAAAGATGAACTCAATAAATGAAGACTGGAGACTTTATAAGACACTTTTTTACAGGAACATCATCATCATCATCATCATCATCATCATTATCATCTACAGCACATACTAATCTGTTCCTCTTCTTCTTCTTCTGAACACAGCGAGTGTTTATACTGTCTGCTTGTTGTGACTGAACTAATAACCCAATGACGGTGTGATGGTTCAGCTCCTGGACTGCTTTACTGTACATCACTCCTCTCACTCCTCTCACTCTGAGGCTGCAGTGTTTACTCCTACATCTTCAAAACCGAAGTTCTAAGGACTGTAGGAAATTAAAGGTCAGCTAACTCAGTTTGTCGTTTCAGTGCTGAGTTATTCAGTAGTAAATATACGTTACTCAGTATTTTAGCAGTTTTAGATTCTCACACTTTTATTCTGGTCATTTTTTGCTTGGTTACTTTTACTTCTCCTTGAGTCCACACTCCGCTGACAGCACCGTTACATCAGTGAGGTTCCAGGTTTCTCTGACCACCTCTGAATATCAGACAGTTTAATTTATTAGAGAAGGAGGGGTCCAGAGAATCTGAATCAGTCCAAATAAAGTGTGCTTAATAAAGAGGGCCTGATTAAAAGCTGTGTGAGTGTGAGGTGTGTAACACAGTCAGAAATGAGACTCACCTGCTGGTGGTGGTGGAGGGTAGACTGTCAGATTCACTACAGGAACAGCGTTACAGTAATAAATCCCAGAGTCAGAGAGAGAGAGATTCTTTATCAGGAGAGATGAATCAGTTTTTACACTGTATCTGTTTTCTGGATCAGGTTTGTATTTGGTGATGATTTCTCCTTTCTCAGCAGAGAGGATCAATGATCTTCCTCTATCAGTGCCTTTTTCCCAGATCACTTTACCCTCATTTTCACAGGGCAGGCTGATGTCTCTCCCCTGTGTGGCACTATGATTAAATATTACTGTAAAAATAAACATGAATAGAATTAAAATCTGCTCATCACACAGAATCACACACAGGAGCTTCTTAAACACACCTCTATCATTAAGCACTGATATTATTTACATCATCTTTTCTAGACTGTGTACCATACTGAGAACAGGAGCTTAATAACACACAGCTGTACACCCTTTACCCTGTACACATGCATCTCTGCAGCACTCGGGGGATTTTAATAGAATTATTATTATTATTATTATTATTATTATTCAATTATTAATAAGAGCATTAACTTAAGAACATTAACTGGGTCTTATTTGGGCCAGAATCTGCTATCTCAAAGTCACTAAACTCTCACAGATTCTCCAACTGCTGGTCTGAACTTGCTGCAGTTACATAATACAAAAATTATGTTATATAAACAGTGTATAATTTAAGTAGAAATTGGAGGGTATATCTGACAAACTGGTAACACCAGTGTGGGTGTTTTATTCAGCCCAACAGTTAGGCCAGACCAAGATGGGATGAACACTTGCAGAGATGATATCAAAGCAAGCAGATTTATTTACACAACCAGAATAAACAAAAGGGGGCAAGTGGGGCAAAAGAACAGCAAACAGTGAACAACAGTGATCAACAAAAACCTGAACATGGCAAACAAAATGGAGAAAAACAACAAAACCTGAGACTGGGAGGAGTCGGGAGCTCAACAGGTGTAAAGGGGAGATAAACAGGGGAGAAACCAAAAGGGAGCTTGAACGAAACTCTACAGGGGATAGGGGGAGGCTAACGTAAACCTTTAGCAACGCTCAATGACAAATGAGGGGAGCTGGAGAACCAGCCGCTAAACCAAAGCAAGGCCGACCAAACCTGTAACTGCACTGTGCCACCGCGAGCATGGGTCGCCTTGCTGGGGATATCTTACAGACAGAAACCTCTTTACACACGTGGACAAACTTGTTACCCCTCGGTTAATGAAAGAAAAACCCACAATAACCACAGAAATAACTTAAATCTAACAAAAGTAAGACCATTACTTTTAAAAGTAAGACCATTGTGGGTTTTTCTTTCATTAACTGAGGGGTACCAACAATTTTGTCCATGTGTGTATATACTACATTTGTATGTTTATTATTTGTTATATTATTCATAAAAAGGATCAGTATTTACTGTTCACTAATTTGTTTGGAGTCACTGCCATTATATATTTTATTACCTTTATGTTCAGACTTGTCAGCAAATACACAGTGAAATTACTCATAACTAACTAAAGTACTCTATCAAACCCAGAGCGCTCTACAAATTACAGTAGTTGTCCAGTTCATTTATTTGAGCTCAGTGTAATGGTGCTACACTTAGTTACTTTTACTTCTGCTTGAGTTCACACTTCACTGACAGCACCATTACATCAGTGAGGTTCCAGCTTTCTCTGACCATCAGACAGTGGAATATCAGCTCTGAATATCAGACAGTTTGATTTATTAGAGAAGGAGGGGAAGATCTGCTGATTCACTCTTACCTGTTGTGGAAGGTGGAGTTCAGATATGTTTACGACCTTAAGGAGGAAAACAAAAGAACATAAAGTACAGTAGATATTCTATATGCTGTCACTCTCACACAATAACCTCTTATCTCCAAAACAGCAGATACACAGCAGCTTTACTTTCAGTGGAAATCAATGTAAAAAAAAATATTATCCCAGGTCATTTTAGAGCATTTCTATTGGCCTTTTTCATCTTGAATATTCATAGCTGCCAGCTGCTCTAAAACTGGCTAGTGCGCCCCCTATTGGTTGGAAATACAGATCTGCTGCATCTGTAACTTCACCTTCATTAATAATAAATATGGAGGTTTTCCTCTCCAGTACATAGTGGTTGGCAGTTACCTTCTAAATGTTGATTCATACAAAACATAAAAACCTCTGATTGGCTTCTTTCTACTCTGCACCCCCCCCACACACACACACCTTACTAAGCCTCACCTCTACAGGCTTAGTAAGAGGCTATCAACCCCCTAATGTACATTTTTGAAATGTGCTGAGAGGCCTGGAGACCTGCTGATGCAGAGAGTCCCAGTTCAAGTCTGTAGACGTTCACCTGAGGGATCACTGATAATCTACAGACCATCTCACCATCCTCATCCTCAACCAGCTGCTGTAGACCTGCTGCTGACACCAGTCTGGAAACTGGATCTTAACTGGATTAGACTAAGATTAGATTTAAGGGGCCAAACTGTTATGTTTAGGATTAGGTTTTGAGTTTATTAAACATTTACAAAGAATCAGTCCAAATAAAGTGTGCTTAATAAAGAGGGCATGATTAAAAGCTGTGTGAGTGTGAGGTGTGTAACACAGTCAGAAATGAGACTCACCTGCTGGTGGTGGTGGAGGGTAGACTGTCAGATTCACTACAGGAACAGCGTTACAGTAATAAATCCCAGAGTCAGAGAGAGAGAGATTCTTTATCAGGAGAGATGAATCAGTTTTTACACTGTATCTGTTTTCTGGATCAGATTTGTATTTGGTGATGATTTCTCCTTTCTCAGCAGAGAGGATGGCTGATCTCCCTCTATCAGTGCCTTTTTCCCAGATCACTTTACCCTCATTTTCACAGACCAGGGTGACGTCTCTCCCCTGTGTTTCACTCCGATTGAATTTTACTGTAAAAATAAACATGAATAGAATTAAAATCTGCTCATCACACAGAATCACACACAGGAGCTTCTTAAACACACCTCTATCATTAAGCACTGATATTATCTACATCACCTGTTCTAGGCTCCAACTGCTGGTCTGAACTTGCTGCAGTTACATAATACAAAAGTTATTGGAATATACATGTTATATAAACAGTGTAGAGTTTAAGGAGAAATTGGAGGGTATATCTCACAACCCGGTAACACCAGTGTGGGTGTTTTATTCAGCCCAACATTTGACCCAGCAGGAGTTTAGGTTCTAGATAAAACATGTGATTATTAAAGCACTTTAGATGTTCCAGCCAGCCTTTTAAAGCCATGCTGTTCTGTAGGATCTGTAGGATGGATATCCCAGGAATCACAGCATCCATCAGAGTGGAGAGAGAGGGATCACTAAGTCTGTACAGAATGTTCTTCCTGTATCTGATTGATGTAAGTCAGAGCTGAAATAAATGAACAGAACTGTTACCTGTTGTTGTTTTGGTTGAAGTGGTTGTTGGTCTGCTGTCTGCAGGAGAAAAGTAGATCATATTAAAATATACTGAACTATTCTTACTCATGATTCTGTTTACTGACTGTAGGGAGACTGTAGAGACGAACTCAGAATAAATGAAAACTGGAGGCTTTTATAGGAGAGCAGGAGGAATCACCCTGATCCTAACAGCTCGTCTGATTCTGACTCCACTGTAGAAGAGCAGCACCGTCACCTCAGAGAACAGACGTGCTCTCAGTAACATCAACATCATCAACAGCACAAACTAATCTGATTGAGACTCTTCTTCTGAACACAGTGAGTGTTTTTATTAAAGTCTGTTTGGAGTGACTGAACTAATGACTGTAGGATATCAGAGTTTTCCAGCTCTCACCGAACACCTTCAACCTGGAACCTCAAAGAATATCAACTCATTTATTTCTCATACAACAGCAATGCTAACACTCCCATTTCTACTCCGGTCTCTCAGTGAGGACAGGAATCCACTTTCTCCTCAGTTCTGTTTCAGTCATTAGCATTTATCTCTTGATTCTCTTTTCTTGGTTTAGTTGATGGGGTTGTGATGGTTCAGCTCCTGAACCGCTGTACTGTAGATCACTCCTCTCACTCTGGAGCTGCATTGTTATAATTTACCACCAGAGGAGAAAAGAGTCTAACACACTTCAGTTCCTGTGCTGAGAGATGCTGGACTGACTAAGAATTGAATTTCTTACATTTAATGAAGGTGAAATCTAAACATAACAAATCAGCCAATCAGAACAGTGTTTTAAATACACACATCTGACTAACCTCAGCTTTTAAAATCATCATTAGATGATACTAAAATATTGTCATCAATAGTGGTTAGAGCTCTGGGCTTTTGATGACAGGGTTGTGGGTTCGATACCCGGGCTCGGCAAGCTGCCACTGTTGGGCCCTTGAGCAAGGCCCTTTACCCTCTCTGCTCCCCGGGCGCTGGAGTTGGCTGCCTACTGCTCTGGGTATGTGTGTGCTCACTGCCCCTAGTTCACTAGTGTGTGTGTGTGTGTGTGTGTGTGTGTGTGTGTGTGTGTGTGTTCACTACCACAGATGGGTTAAATGCGGAGGACACATTTCGCTGGACATAGTGCAGTATGTGCACCTTTACTTTACCATTATTATTATTATTATTATTATTATTATTATTATTAAAATTATTATTATTATGAAGAAGAAGAAGAAGAAGAAGAAGAAAAAGAAGAAGGAGAATGTTAACATTAGTAATATTATTATAGAAGCACATCACTGTTTGTAACCAGATGGGAAATAAAATCATTAATGTGGCCAGAGCTTTTAGTTTAGAAAGAATGATGAACCTTCCTTCTGTTCAGCAAATGTAGAGTCTGACCACACTGTTTGATCAGGCGCTGGACTTTAAGAAACTCCTAACTGCCGCGTGGTTTAAAGGACCTGAGTTTGTTAGCCAACAAAACAGGGGTGGAAATGGCTCTGAGAGAAAACTCCAGTATAGATAACCATATTCTCTCGTTTGAATAAAATTACATGCAGTAGCAGAAGTTCTGCTATTCTAGAGAAATCTTGAATGTTTATGAAGAAATGTGGTGTAAGGTAGTCTGCCACCTTAAAAAAGGTGTAAATCTCATGTTTTACATAGAGAGCAATGTTTAACAGTTGCGAGCAGTTATCAGTGGGAGAAAAGGGAATCTTTAACGAAACTGAGGTGAGTTTTTTTATTATTTCCCTTGTTTTATTTTAGTGGTTCTGCTTTTTTACAGTTTTTGTATTTTTGTTGTATAGTTGAAGACCACTGACGAATGTATATTGTTCTAAACAGTTTGTCAAGGTGGAGTACCTTTCTATGGGGTTGTAATTCTTTCTAAGCTTTAGCCCAAGTTAAACAAAGTTATAGAAGAAAAATAACAGGTAAGCAAACAAGACGCATAGACTACATGTATTAAAATAAAGCTGTGTGAGTGTGAGGTGTGTAACACAGTCAGAAATGACTCTGACCTGCTGGTGGTGGTGGAGGGTAGACTGTCAGATTCACTACAGGAACAGCGTTACAGTAATAAATCCCAGAGTCAGAGAGAGAGAGATTCTTTATCAGGAGAGATGAATCAGTTTTTACACTGTATCTGTTTTCTGGATCAGGTTTGTATTTGGTGATGATTTCTCCTTTCTCAGCAGAAAGGATGGCTGATCTCCCTCTATCAGTGCCTTTTTCCCAGATCACTTTACCCTCTTTATTACAGACCAGGGTGACGTCTCTCCCCTGTGTCCCACTCTGATTAAATATTACTGTAAAAATAAACATGAATAGAATTAAAATCTGCTCATCACACAGAATCACACACAGGAGCTTCTTAAACACACCTCTATCATTAAGCACTGATATTATTTACATCATCTGTTCTAGACTGTGTACCATACTGAGAACAGGAGCTTAATAACACACAGCTGTACACCCTTTACCCTGTACACATGCATCTCTGCAGCACTCAGGGGATTTTAATAGAATTATTAGTATTAAATTCTTAATAAAACTTCATCAGTAACTTCATTACTACTGCTGTTAGCATCTACCATATGTACAAATTGTAGCATTGTGCAAAAATAGAAATAGAAATAGAAATATACATAGAAATATAAAATAACAGGTGCAATAATGACAGACAGTGTGAAAATAGTATTGTACAATGACATGGTAAAAAATGACAGTATAGTGCAAAAACAGACCGTACTATTGTGCATATATAGAACAATGTGCAAGTAAATAATAATAATAAATAAGAAACTACTGACATATAAGTATAATGAGGCAGTGGTATAGCCAGTGTGGGCTGGGGTTCAGTGCAGTGTAATAGTTTGTGCCTGTCAGAGTAATGAAGAGTTCAGTAGAGTTCACTACCCTTTTTATGGTTTCCTGTCAGCCACAGTAGAGCCTCCATACCACACAGTCACACAGTTGGTTAGTACGCTCTTAGTGGTGCATCTGCAAAAGTCTGTAATTAAATGATGAGATAGATGATCTCTCTTCAGTCTGCTCAGAAGATAAAGATGCTGTTGCACCTTTTTAATCAGACAGGAGGTGTTATTAGTCCAAGAAAGATCCCCAGAGATGTGGATGCCCAAGAACTTGCTGGGGACACGTTCTGCCTCTGCATCCATTGATCTGTACAGTAGTTTGCAGGTGTTTGGTTTTCTTGTATTCCACAATGAATCACTGGGCAGAAATATGCCCCTGGACAGAGCACCAGTCCACAGGGCTCAAGTCCACGAGCAGTCAGTCACACACTTAGGGTCATCTTAGCAAAGCCAATTCACTGTGTATTTTTGGGAGGAGGGAGAGAACTGCCGTACCCAAAGGAAACAGAAGGTACTGGGAGACCTGTGATCCTTACAGACAGTGACCAGAATAGGAATCCCACCCAGGTCAAACCCACAACTCAAGGCCCCTGAAGCTGCAGAGTCACTGTGATGCTCCATTACAGATACATAATTACAGTAAATCTTCTGGTATTTTCTCAGAGAAACTCTGAAATTACTGTCAACAGCAATCAAACATACAAGCAAAACATTTGTATTTGAGAATCACTTTAAAGAGATTCCTTTCAATAGTTCTACAGTGGAGGTGAAGGGAAGCAGACGTCTGAAGCTCTAATAAAAGCTCCTCACAGAAAGTTCTTCACCTAATGGTGATGAAGACGCTGCCTGATGCCTGAGACACTGTTCTACCAGAGTTCTGAGAAGAGTTCAGCTCTAGAACCTGCTTTTAAAATCAGATCATTAAAATGGTGGAGGGATACATGCTGCAGGGTGTAGTGCAGCTACAGAAAGTAGTCCCTAAAGAAAACTGGATTAGTTGAGATTCTCTATTCACTATTTTACCTTCATCATCCTCATCATCATCATCATCATCATCATTCCATATAAAACTCAGAAGACTTGTGTAGCTGCACTGGTGGGTTTCGATAGGAAATAAATTATGGGCTGTATCTGTGTTGTAGTCATGACGGCCGATGCTTGATTCCATTCACCTCCACTGTACAGAAATCAGAGTGGGTCAGTTTCTCTACAGTGAAGCTCAGTTTCACACCGAACCCCCTCTGAGCTCAAATCTCTTCATCATTATCACTGTGTTATTGTTGTAGTTCCTAACTGATAGACATGAGAGATATCATGATATCCAATCATGATTAAGCCGGGGTGAGTGAAGTTTAGTTATACAGGTAAGTAAATGTTACACAGGTAGGTCCAGTAGATCTGTGTGTTACATTATATCTGCTGTAGATAAGCTCAGCTATGTTCACATTCATGCTCATGTTAGATCTGTTCACCACCTAAAAGGACATTTAATTTGGTCCACCTAAAAATCTTATTTTCTTTCTAAAACTGCATGAAATGCTATTAACCACCTAAATTTTGACAAATTGTTTGGGCAGCTCTGGTCTAAACAGAGCTTTCACATCAGTCAGTTTTACACTTTAAGCCAGAGACACATGTTCAGCAGCAGGAGGCTGTAGTTGTGGTTATATGGTTAATAAACAGGGCTCTGAATGTATTTTTATTCTGTGGTCAAGAGTGTATACACATTCTGTAAACTGCACTTCAAAAGAACCCCCATCTCCTTCCGCTTATTTTTACATTTTCAGTGTTCATTAACCTACAGTACTGCTGATTTAAGCATACAACACAACAATAAATATTGTTGTGTAAATATTTCATATGTAAATATTTCATACACCCATATGCAGTATGCAAAAAATGACCCTGAATCTCTAGACTTACACTGCCCCACCTTCTTAGGGGCAATCTGGTGGATGATAATGTAATAATCTAAACATGTAATAATTTAATAATGTTTAATATTAATAATAATAGTGTTCTGCTAAATTAGGCCCATAACACCATATGCCATACAAGGGAGGCATCTCATTTTACAGCCTATCACCTCCTAACCATAGACCCCCACCTAGCCCCACTGGCACCGAAAATGCATCACCAGTTCCATTCAAACTCTACACACCACAAAAAGAATACTCTCACACCCGTACACATCTCAATAACCATACACACTGCACATTTCACACCATACACACAGTGTTTTCATCTCAAGCACTGAATTACACAGAAATATTAAGAAATCAGTAGAACTTCTTATTAATAATAAAAACTGAGGAACGCTTCCTTTGATCTGTGCAGATTCTGGTTACAGCAGTGTGTGACTGGATCCTCTAGTCATAAAGTAAAGGATCAGGCAGGTCTGCTCTGTTCATTATCTACATGTTAAAGAGTAAGCAGGGGTACTCACCAGACTGGGCTGTGAGTATGGAGCTGTGGAGCAGGAGAGCTGATAAGAGGAGAAGCTGCATGGTCTGTCCTCACGGTTCAACTGCAGATCTGACTTCCGCCCTCAAACTGTCACGCTATAAACACTGTTCCTTCCTCCTTCTGAACTCTACATCATACAGATGTAAAACCTGCTTGACTGTCAAGAGTGACACTGCTCTCCCAGCAGCTTCCGGTTGATGGCAGGTCTGTCCTTTGCTGGTTCTTGGGTTGCTCCTGACCATCCAAACAAATTCCTCTTACCTGAAGGTCAGTTTGGGTCTTCTTCCAGACTGTGGCAAAGTGGCCAAAACTACCAGCAACTAGTTTTTACACTATATGGACAAAAGTCTTGGGACACCTCCTCATTTATTGTTTTCATCATCATCAAATTCAAGGGTATTAAAAGAGTTTTTCTTGCTTCTGTTGGATCTGTCTATCTTTACTGTTCAGGGATGGTGGAGTGTTAGTTAGGTCAGGGTGTAGAATGATCACTATCCCACCTCGTCCCTAACCCATCAACTCAAAAGTACTGGATGGAGCTCCACCATCCATCATTCCAGAGAACACAGTTCTTCCACTGCTCCACAGCTCAATGCTGGGGGGCTTTATACCCCTCTAGCCCACGCCTGGCATTAGGCAGCATGGTGCCAATGGGTTTATGTTGACCATCTGCTCCAGAGAGTCCTATTCTATTGGCGGTACTTCTCTACAGGGACTACACAAGGTGTGCATATATGCATTTTCACATCTGTGGGTGCAACTCAAAGTAGTTGAGTGCATTCATTAGAAGGAGTGTCCGCAAACATTTGGACATATCTTAATGTAGTCAGAGTGGAACTAACTAAGTCAGAAGATGAGAGACTAAGCAGGGATCCACACACAAAAGGCAAATAATCAGGAACCCGAGATGAAGGGTTTGGCTGAGATGAAGGGTGTGATGGTGAAGGGGAATTGTGGGAACTGTAGTTGAGCTAGTGGACAGCGGCAGAAGGAGAACATGGGGCATGACACCAATTTACAGTAAAGCTTGTTCAGGTCCGTTCATGATGAAGTCAAGAAATCAGAACACAAAGTCTTATTAATTCAGTTTATTCATCATTTTTATAAAATACAGTTTTTACAAGGTGCTCTCTGGAGCAGATAAACATGACCATGCCTAATGCCAGGAGTGAGCTAGATGGGTATAAAGACCCCCAGTATTGAGCTGTGGAGCAGTGGCACTACGTTCTCTGGAATGTTGGATGGTGCTCCATTCAGTACAGGCTTTCTGTAGCTGCCAGCATCAGATTCAGATTGGGCAGGGGCAGCTCAGCGGTTAGAGCGCTGGGATATCGATAACAGGGTTGTGGGTTCGATTCCCGGCAAGCTGCCACTGTTGGGCCCTTGAGCAAGACCCTTTACCCTCTCTGCTCCCCAGGCTGCCCACTGCTCTGGCTGTGTGTGTGTACTCACTGCCCCTAACACATGTGAGTGTGTGTTCACTACCAGATGGGTTAAATGCGGAGGACACATTTCGCTGTACAGTGACAGATACGTGCACCTTTACCTTTTACCTTAGATTCATAAACCTACAAAACCAAGACTGGACCACAGAAGACAAACATCCAGGCTTAAAGTACTTTATTATAAGATAATCCTTTATTATTATTGAGAATGTATTACAGATTACATAAACAAAACTTTAATTCTAAAATGAATGATTTAAGCTTTCTCTTCAGTCATAATCCGAACTTTTGTCATAGAATTTTAAAACAGGTAAATTTGTTGCAACAGGTTTAAACTTAAGTTTTATAATCTTAATGATATTGTATTTGTATTGCTTTTATAAGCAAGAACAAACAGTAACATACACATACAGTTATTGGAAATGCAATCAAACAAGTTAACAAACAACTGTATGTCAACTGTATTACAAAACATTAGCATTAAAAGTAAACATGCATACATACATACATACATACATAGGCATTTGCATTATACAATAAGGGGTTATGTGCAATCTGTGAAATATTCTGTATTAAGTTTCAAGCAACCTATCACAAGTAAAACTTTTGATAGACCTAATTGCTTCCTGCCAATCATTTTCAAAATATTCATTATTCAGATCCCTTTCCCACTGGCTAATCACTTTGTGGGGACCATTACTGTTAGTGGAATGAATATATTTGCAGAACCTAGAAATGAAGTGTGTTACATGTCTTATGTCTGTGTATAATTTAAATGTTATGATTTAATTTAGATCCAATAAAATACAGAATTTGAAGGTACTAGAAAACATGCTGCTGGGGGATATCAGTTCCAGCAAATGATTACCCTCTCCCATATCATTTAAAATAATCTTGCCCTACCCTAAAAGTACTAAATAAAATGGGATTGTTGTTTAGCTCTGGAAATGACACCGTAACCATTCCCAAGCTAATCTAACATGGCATGCCCAGTTATTAAACTTTATATTTGTACAGCATCTTGTTGTTTTAAGTTTTACCTCGTCTTTGTGTCATGCCAAATTAACCTTGCAAACACTCTCTCAAGATTAATTAACATTAGACCATCTATAAAAATATATCTTACACACTATTTTAATTGAGTTTCAGATTAGTAAATGATTAGTTTAATAACCTAGAGAGGATATGCTTTATATCATCCTAGTTTGATTCACGTGAGACCCATGACGTCTGCGACACCAGGATCGTTGATGGATCACCTTGCCAACAGCAATTAAAGCCAAGAGAAAGACCAGAGCAACGGCACCAACCCCAATCAACATCAGCGCTCTCTCAGCCATCCTTACACCATCTAGAAACACAGAGTGAGAGAAACTGTAGAACAGACTGGTGTGATAAATTCATGAAGCCATTTATAAGCATGTTGCCTGACCAATACCTGTTATACCTGGTGTATTCACTAGAGGTCCTGGAATGCCTTTGTATGGCAGAGGTTCCCAGCCCTGCTCTTGGAGATCTACTCATCCTTCAGAGTTCACTTCCATCCCTAATCTAACCCACCCACCCCACCACACTTAAACCTTAAGTACCCAGGACCATTGCTGGGTCAAAGCTTTAAATAATAATAATTTATTCTGTTTGATCAGTAAATTAAATACTTTTTCCATGTATTCACTAAACAATAACACAAGCCAGGAGTATGTGAGCATTAGCAGGTGGTTTCATTTAATTAAGTTAAGTGTCACAGCCTTGCTTTTGACAGGTCTTACCTGTATTTTCTGCTTCTTCCTTTTGTGACTTTTGGTCTTGTGCACCTGAATATAAAATTATGAATTAATCATTTTTAATTAATAAGTTAATACGTAATAATCAAACATGTGGTAAATAACTGGGTTAAACACCAGGGGCTGAACAAAATACAACACAGCATTTTTCATGCAAACATTTCAGTAGGAAGTTGAGTCTAGACCTCAACCTCAACCTCATTACTGAAATAGCTCAAAAGACTTTCATCTTTCTCTCAACTATTAATGAAAAAACTTGGTGAACAAGTTCATCAGCTGATGTGTAAATCCCTAAATGTATTTATTGTTGGTCCTTTAACTGAATTGAATATACCAATGCCATATACAACAATTTAAAAATGATCATTGATGTGGTGAAAATGACATGTTTGACCAGAGACCAGAGACCAATGTCTTATTATCTATATGGTAGACTTAGACTAACTAGGGATGCTTTTCTAAATACTTAGAAATGCTACAGGTTGAGCTGTTGTTGATCAATAAGCTTTATAATACTATAGGATAAAGTCTATCGATCAATAGGATCATAAAGCTTATTGATTTATTAAAAAACAATCTCAAATGAACTGTTTATTGGTTATTGAGTATCTTTAGGACGTCCTGTTCTGGGTAGTTCTGGGTAGTTTTAGAATGATATTTTTACACAAACTACCAAAATAAAGAAATACCACAAACCTTGCAGCTGCAGTCTGATCGGTCTTGCAAAGTGCAGCTGAGACCATTCAGCTTTAGTCCCACAGAAATAAAGTCCCAGGTCATCCATTCCTACCTCCTTCACTGTCAGCCTGGCCATGGTAATCTCACTGTCTGCCGTCAGGACCAAACGGCATTCATCTTTATTGTAGGAATAAGGAAGGCTTTTTCGGGTTCGAGTTTTCTCAGCTAATATCAGCAGGGTTAGTTCCTCTAGTCTAGAGTTCAGACGATACCAGGCCACCTCGTACTTTCCAGTGATGTTGCAGCTCATAGTGATACTGTCATTCAGTCGAACAGATATTGTCTGGGAGGATGACAAATCTAAAGTTTGTGCAGGTGCAGGGGTATCTAAAACAACGATCAAAAATATAATGAAAATGATTCAATGATTAAAATTTTAAAAAGTTTTATTGATGCGTTATTAGTTATTGCTTGTGAAACGTGATATATATAGAAAATGCACAGTATGTTTTTAAGCTAAACATGACTATTATTTGTTGGTGGCTCAAATCATCTTAGTCAAAGTAATAAAATCAGAGATAATCCTTTATTAGTCCTGCAGTGGGGAAATTCTCAGTGTCACAGCAGAAAGGGATAGCAAGACACTCAGTTACAAAAATGTAGATAAATAATTTGCACTATATACACAATATAAATAATAATTAAAAAAAGCAATAACAATATTATTTACAGGTTATTGCAAATGACTCTTAATAAAATAGACATACCAGCAGAAGCTGCACGTTCATAAAACATCAGAAGGAGAAGTATAAGTGTGTCCATTCTGTGTGATCAGTCAAAATAAATAATAATTACAGCCGTATTTGAAATAAAAAACAAGTACGCCCTTCCCCTTTCTGGGTGGACCATATCCAGTCCCCTCAGATCATGTGATCAAACACAGAGAACTTGTCTCAGAATTTTCTGTTTTTTTTAATGACTAAACTGACAACAAATCACTTTTGAAAAATTAAAGTGTAGTTTGTTCAGAATTTTACAGAATCTTAGCTTCAAATAAGGAGTTGGGGATTCTGGAAGTTGGCTTCCCTCATTAAGCCAAATCAGAACACTTGAGGCTTGGGCGTCTTAAGCCATGGCTTTGCTCAAACATGTTGCGGTGAATTAGCTCTGTTGCAACCTCTGTATCACTGCGTGCTATGGCCTGCTGAAACGGGAAGTGTTCTGATCTTGTCGTCTGTTTGGTCTAGTGTCTGTTTTTCTTGTAAGCTAGCACCACTTTGTTTCGTCCCTGCCCTGGTCCTCCTGTTTTGCTGAAACCTCGCTTCAGATGTAGCAACATATGTTTTGTTCTGCAGTTTTGTTTTATATATATATAGAGGTTGACATTGAGATTCTCTGAACAGTTTTCAGACTTGTGCTTCACCTCAGTTTACCTCACTGTTATTTTTAAGAGGAAAGGGTAAATGTTACAGACTGCAGAAGTAGGTTTGTGGGGTTTTAGCTGTTGCTTAGTCAGAATCTCTGCAGCTTGCCAGGGAGAACAACACAGGAAGCAGCTTGAAGTCTGCCATCTGTTCAAGAAATCATCATTAACATCAAACAATCCATTCAACAGCAAATCTAACTAAACTAAACTGGTAAAGAAACACAACAACCCTAATTAAAAACAATATTAACCATTACCTCCAAGGCCAATTACACACTGCATATCATGTATTACACATAGATAGCTCCATCTGATTGACACCATAGCTCCACTGTTGTCCATATTGTTTGAGGTGGACGAATCTCTAGTCTTCCATGATTTTAACATTTTAAAGCACTTGCATCTTCAAGATATTGCACTGGTCACACAAAATCCACACATGGCATTAAAAACTGGCACCATCCTGAAATTTTATGCAATGCAATACCTCAAAATCTTACACTATCAGATGCAACAATTAACAAATAAACATCTGAAATGACAGGCTTCTATACCACACTGATCCCACGGATCCACACCCAGTATCCCAACCCACTGACGGTATCCATAGCTCATTTAGTTACCGCACTTAAGAAAAGGGAAAGGCTGACTTACTGGTGACCTACTCTATACTCAAGGATTCAACACAGAAGCATTAACCGAGCTAAAGGCTGAAGCCTGATACTTTCCCTTCACTGTACAACAAACGTTAAACTGAGACCCATCATGAAGCTGGAATGTCATCTTCCTGAAAATTCCCTGCCAGCTGTGAATCTTCTGCAAGCTGCTGTTATCTGCCACTTTACAGAACTGCTCTATTCTATGAAGCTGATGTGCTGAACCAATGAACTCTGCAGATGTTTGGCTGAGCTCTGGTGTCCACAGATCAGAATCAGTGGCAGGTCTGGGCAAATAGAAGGACCTACCTAAGAAGAAATGTGTGTGTGTGTGTGTTGGGAGTGGTTTGCTCTGTGTGAGACTGCTAAGTTGCTGGAAGTGTGGTTTTGAGCTGTGCTACTGCTAGAGTTTTAAATGAAGGCAGTAAGGTTTTAGTCGTTGCTGCTCCCAATCTCTTTTCTCTCCCTCCAGAGTGATGCGTGGACAGGTAAGTTTGGGTGCACCTAGGTAAGAGGCCACCCACTGTATTTTTGCTAGGTTTAGTCCAACTAGTTCAGGCTTTTTGCACTCTCTATTTCATTAATTGCACAACGATTTTAAATATTTTGTAAATAGTGCTGTTTTTAGCCCCAAGGTTACATATATAGAAATGATCAGACCTGGATATTGGTTGGATTTTAGAGAAATGCAGTGAGTCTGGGGTCAACTGTTTGGGCTCACTTCAAAAAGCGAGGCTATTGGAAGCTCCCTTTGTGGAATACCCCCTGGTTAGTTAGGGTAGCTGTTTTCATTTCTTTGTCACTGTATTAAGTCCACCTTTGCCAATGGATCAGTCAACCAGTCAATGTTTGTCCAAATTCAAATTTAATATTTGTCCTTATTCATCCTAATTATTTTTAACCTGTGCCTCTTTATATACCCATGTATGTCTATTCTGACATTTCCCATGTAAATACTACTAAACAGAAATAGACACCATTCTCTCATTGACGTCTGACAATCTCCTCACACTACATCTCTGAAAAAAGTCTTTTCAGTGTTGTGAAAATCTCAGTACCTGTTCATGCTTTATTAAAGGAGACATATTCAATGGAAGTGTAGACATCTTCAGACAATAGCTCATCCTCTTCTGCTACATCAGACAAAAAGAAGGCAGAGTTAGTGCACATCACTCATTCAGTCAACAGGGGGAACTAAATTACAGTGAAGTTACAGAACAGGAGCCCCTCACCGCTCTTCTTTAAAAAACACTTTCTTTTGAGAAGAGAAGCCAGTGCTAGCAGCAGAGGACCACCACCAATACCCACGACTATGAGTACTGTTCAGAGCCCTGGGATGAAAAATAGAAAGGTTTCACTTAAGGAACGACATTCCAGTACAGCAGTTTTGATGAACCTAATGAGAATATTAATTATAACTTTTTTATAACTTATAATTATAACATTTCCTTCTGTTTCCAAATTTCTTTTGTAATTTGCAATTTGAATGTAATTGGGAATGGAGAGGCCACCCCATGCTTGGATTTGTCAGGCAATTCTAGTTGCTATATTTTGTAGAAGGTGTTGCAGGAGATGCAGGGTTTTTGTGGGATATCAACCTCTTGAAATACTTGTCTACCGTAGCGAACACTACAGCCTCAAGAAATTCATTGTGATAAACTCTTTAGATCAGATGATGCAAAAATCAGTAAATAAATGTCGGTTCTTTGTTCATCACCGAATCACAGGAGATCTTACATTTAGAAACTAAACATCAAAAAATTCTACAAAGGGTTATTTGAGGAGCAACCATGGAACCACATTAAGAACCTTTACATTAACTTCTTTAAACCATTAAAGATTATGAACACACATGCACACACACACACACTTGAACATGCACTTGCAAATAATTGTTGATTCCTGTAACTGTCAATGAGACTTCTGCACCTCTCACCAGGTTTTTTGGCTTACTCCTCATGAGCAAACTGCTCCAGTTGTCTTAGGTTTGAATGGTGCCTTTTCCAGGTGGCATGTTTCAGCTCCTTCCAAAGATGCTCAATAGGATTTAGGTCAGGGCTCATAGAAAGCCACTTCAGAATAGTGCCAATGTTTCCCTCTTAGTCATTCTTGGGTGTTTTTAGCTGTGTTTTGGGTCATTATCCTGTTGCAAGACCCATGACTTGCAACTGAGACCAAGCTGTCTGACACTGGGCAGAACATTTGATAGTCTTGAGATTTAATTGTACCCGGCACAGATTTAAGAAACCCTGTGCCAGATGCAGCAAAGCTGCCCCAGAACATAACAGAGCCTCCTCCATGTTTCACAGTAGGGACAGTGTTTTTTTCTTGATATGCTTCATTTTTCCATCTGTGAACATAGAGCTGATGTGCCTTGGCAAAAAGTTAAATTTTTGTCCCATCTGTCCATAGGACATTCTCCCAGAAGCTTTGGGGCTTGTCAACATGTAGTTGACAAGCATGTAACATGTAGCAAATTCTAGACTTCTAACAATGGTGTCCTCCTTGGTCGTCTCTCATTAAGTCCACTTTGGCTCAAACAAAGACAGATTCCTGCACAGTTATATGCTTCTCCTGTTTAAGCATCACCATGTTTAGTAGGACTGATAGAGCAGGGAAATCAGTACACTGTACTGGACTCCAGTCTCTGCTGCCCACTCCTGTTCTATGGCATCACTTAAATAACTATTGTTGCACTGTGTGTAGAAATGAACTGCAAAAGTAAATATGTTTAAAAAGTTTATATCATTAACATCAAAACAATCCACTCCACAGCACTGAACAGCAAATCAACTAACTTGCTGATAACAAATAAAGACCTATTTGGTTCACAAGAAATAAAAACCTTTATTAAAAACAATATTAAACACAGCTGCTCTGAGATATATCACTGTTCCATTTAATAAAACTCCCTGTCAGGTACACTTATAGTACACTTATATGTGCAGAATTATATGTAATATGAAAGAAATAATGAATAAATCCAGAAATAAATCAGTCAACAAACTGAGAAAATATGAGCAATAATAGAGAAGTTTTTGTGCAGTTCAGGCAGACCAGACTTGGGGTCAGTATAGAAGCAATGCTGAAGTAAAGACAGATGTCAGGGGTTGAAGATTCTGATTTGTTGGCCTTAGGAAACAGCAGACCCTGGATTAGAGATGGAAACATATTTATATAACATATTATACAAACATATTATATATTATTGTATATATTATAAATATAATATAATAAACATAATATAACAGTTACTCTATTTGTCACAAACAACATTTTAGTTCTGGACTTCTCAAAGATCAGACCACTTCAGACCATCAGATCAATTTATCTTGTTAAACACATTAAATAACAAATGATTATAATAAATGTTACTTCATTATTAATTAAAACTTTGTGTATTATGTGTAATGTGTTTTAAACTAACATTAATATTTTACTTAAAATTGCATGAATAGCATGAAGGTAGTTCAGTAATAAGTAACACCTGATATACACCAATCAGCCATAACATTAGTACCAAGCTGAAATTGATTATCTTCATCTACAGTGGCTCCTCTCAAGGGGTGGAACTACATATTAGACAGCAAGTGGACAATCAGTTCTTGAAGGTGATGTTGGTGTTAAAAGCAGGAAAAATAGGCAAGCATAAGAATCTTTGACAAGAAGAACCATGAGAACTGTGAGGTTCTAGATGACTGGGTCATCAGAACATCTGCAAAACATCAATAAGTGTAACAGAAATAGCAGTGGCTGATGCAATTATTATTACTCTCATTTTATTACACAAGTATAACCACATAAGCGAAAATATGCTCTTACAGCTATTGAGATACACTTGTGTAATTACAGAAATAATAAGAAATGTTAATACCCATGTAATTACACAAGCACAAGGGGGACCTATTCAATATTAGGCAGGTGGTACTAATGTTATGATTGATCAGTACATATAACAGTGATACTGAATATTGTATATTATTTGACTTTAGATTGTTTAGGTCGTTTCTAGTCTGCTAAAAGAAGCTGAACAATAACCACACTGATACTTTAATGTACTTTAATGGAGTGAGTTGTGAGTGTTTTCCATTGGTGTCGTATAAGAACTCATACACACTCTGCTGGTCACCTGCTGGAAAATCAAACAGAGTTTCTGCAACCACTGACCTGATCTGATCCAGAACACATCTGACTGGTTGTAGAAGAAAAGCTGGTTTACAGATTATCACAACAGCCAAAATTTAATCAAGATTTGATCAGAGTTTTGTTGTTGGACCCATTTCAGCCATTAGATGCTAGTTTAGCATTTGTTAGGTTGTGGTCTTGCAAAGAAAATTAAAAAAAAGATTACTTTGATGCATGTTGCCAATAGGTGGCAGTAACTACTAAGACCCCAGTGTGAAAAAGGATATTAAAGAACCTGATGATGTCTTCTGATCTGCAATGGGACTACAGTGAAAATCAGACGTGTTGATTGAAATGTGAACATGCTGTCTAAAATCAGATTTAAGAAACACTGCTATTCTCTGAGGTCTGACCATAAACCATAACCAAGACACTGCATCAGTTATGAAACTTTGTTGGAATTGTGTTACAGTACGGCAGTTTTGTGGGGGTCTTAGGTTTATAGGCTATACAAATAAAGTTGATTTGATCACCCCTTCTAAGGAATGTATTCTGCTACTTTAAATTGCACCCATTGCTGACAAAGATGTGCAAATGCACACACAGCTTGTCTTGTTCCTGTAGAGAAGTGCTGTCAGTAGAATAGGACTCTCTGGAGCAGATCAACATCATGGCCCTATTGGCTCCATGCTGCCTAATACCAGGCGTGGGCTAGAGGGGTATAAACCCCCCCAGCATTGAGGAGCTGTGGAGCAGTGGAAGAACTGTGTTCTCTGGAATGATGGTGGTGGAGCTCCATCCAGTACTTTTGGGATGAGTATGGTAATTGGGGATGATGAGGTGGGGTGGTGATCATCCAACATTCTGACCTTACCAACACTCTTATTGCTAAAAGCAATCAAATCCAGCAATGCTCCTCCAAAATCTACTAGATAAAAGCAGGATTAATGCTTTTAATACCCTTGATTTCAGTAGAAACAATGCATGAGCAGGTGTCCCAATACTTTTGTCCATATAGTGCAGATACTGTTAGTTGATGTGCAGCAACAGTACATTTTATATTACGTAAACATTTGTTTCAGATTTAAAACCCAGATTATCATCAGTTCTTCTTAAGCGTATGTAATGTGTTATGACACATTAATAAACCCTGTAATAACAATGTAATGTAGTGATGTGGCCTTTTTTACAGATGGATTACAGCAGCACAATTAAACATGTGTACAAGTGCATCTCAATAAGTGTAATAGAAACAGCAGTGGCTGATACAATTACAATTACTCTCACTTTATTACACATGTATGACCATATAGAGAGAATATGCTGTTACAGCTATTGAGATACACTTGTGTTATTACAGAAATAATAAGAAAAGTTAATACCCATCTAATTACACAAGCTTTTCATCTGTAACAGTGAATGCATCATCAGTAGTTACACAGTTCCTGCATGGATTGTTAATGTGTAATAATACATTTATTACATACACATATGTATTATTTAATATAAATCAAGAAAGAAACTGGGCATTTGCCATCAATCATGAGGTTAGCCATTCTTATGATGCTCTGAAAGTGCTAGGACAAGTTGAATATGATTGCATGGGAAATTAATCAGTGGGTCGAGGATGTTGGTTGGGTGAGGGGGTGAACAAAGGTTAAGTTTTGCTCATGGCTGTGGTAAGACCGAATTTGGCCTCTTGTACCTAAAACTAAGACACAGTCCATTTCTTTCTGCTTGTCAATAGGCTAATAAAAGTGTCCGATTAGCCAAAAAAATAAAATGAGCTAAATGTTTTAAAATGAGATGATGGTTGTTTAGATTGTCTGAATTAATAATGCATCAAATTACAGCAGAAAAAGGAGGGTAGAAAATAAAGGAAAGTGGAAGCATCATCTTTACCTGTGATCTGGACTGCTGGACGTGTTGCCAGGTAATATATGGGTCTGTTTGTCTTTTGTTGGACTCTTGCTAATAGAGGAATACAAGACAATTAACAGGTTGATTCATTCAGGATTACCAACAGTGCATTAATAAAAGAAAAAAAAAATCAAAAATGAAAACAAAATGTGATTTAAAGATTAAAGATTTAATTTCTCAATTTACTATCAACAGAAACTTCAAGCTCCAGTGAAGTGGTAGGCTATTGGTACTATAAATGCACAAAAATATTCAGACATGCATTTTAATATAGCATATTTAAATATATTATTGAATATAGCATATAATATAGCATTGCCTATATGACAGGACGCAGCCATGCATGAGTCTAAATTCACTATGTATAATGCTGTCCAGTAGATAGAGGACTATAAAGCCCTGCAGTACTACAAACATTTGGACATATAATGTATGTGCTAATCTAGAAGATTAGAAATGAGCATGTTGTTTATACTGCCTGTAAACGTAAGTTTTAAAAAAAAAAAAATCTGATGAAAACGTTAGTAAACGATAAACTCACCAGGTTGTGGAGTTGTTCTGGTGTCATCAATCGACTCGTAGATGTGCCCCTGAGTTTGTTCAACAGTGGGCGCTGTTGAGACACAGAGAAGAGCTTAGTAAACACTGTAAAACTCATAGTGTCAAAAGAATTATTCGGAGAGATGCTACAGTAGAACCTTTTGAATTCTTGAAGAATTTTCTTGTGGTTGGGTCTAAAGGTTCATTCTTGTAACTGATATGTCTAAAAGTAAGAGCCTAAAGACTCTCCTCTATAGACCAAATCAGAATGTTTGCAAAAATGCCATTAAGGTGTTATTACCAGATACCATTTTGCAATGATGGTAAGAACACTAGATTGTGGGTTTGATGTCAAGGTCAACCATGCTATCTCTCAGCCCTTAACCCTCTCTGCTCTAGGGGGTGGTGTAGAATGGCTGACCCTGTACTCTAAACAGGCCCTTCTAAGCTGGGATATGAGAACATATGGATATAATTGTACTGTACAAGTGTATTAGTATCAATATCAATTGTGTATTTTAGGCTGTTCCCAGCTATATTCACCTGTAGATGACTTCTTTACCCATCTTGAGGTTCTGCTCTCGGGCTCAGGACAGTCTGATCTGGCCATGTTGGTCAGTTGTTCCACTTGTAAATGGCCATGGTGATCTTCACCACTCACTTGAACCATCAAGAGTAAACCAGATTAAATGTCTGAGGTTTTAATTAGACAAGGTCCTCCAGAATCCTCTCTAACCATGTTCTAATCATCTGCAGCTGATGTTCCGCACCAGGTTTTGATTAAATATTAATAAATGTGTGTGTGTGTGTGTGTGTGGGGGGGGGGGGGGGGGGGTAGGTTTACCTAGTGAATTTTCATGACTAGAGTGTAAATTGGTGCTTATATGCAATACCCAGACACTGTATCCCTGCAACTAAGCCGATGACTATTCAGGTCCCAGTTTTCATTTTAGTGTAATGATCATCTACATTGGTAAAGTGTGATGATGAAGGTTCAGTGTGATGCTCACTCGACCATCTAAGCATCATCATTGTGATATAATGAGGAATACAGCCCTGTATTCTTTTATGTTTTGGAAAACTATACAATTAAATGATGTGTGCTGCAAAGATAGTGAGATTTGTACAGAGTAGAAAAAATTGTGTACAGAGTGTGATATGAAAGAAATTGTTAAAAATTAAATACAACAGTTTATAGTAAATAGCTCCACCTTTCTTTTTGGAGAAATGTTTCCATATCAGCAGAATGTGGAGCACAGCAACCACACAACTAAGGACCAGGAGTATCCCCAAAGCTGAAAATGAGAACACAGAATCACCTGACAGGTGATGTCAGAATTGTCAGAATTCATTCTTGAGTTATCTTTTAGAGTGAGCACATCTTCATTTTCTACACCATCACTGAACTGAACAGTACCACTAACAGATTCCAGTACAGTGCAGTCCTGTTCTGACATGTCTGATTTAGGCCATCAAATCCAATCAAATAATTTAAGACATACACAGTTATACATGGTGTGGTGAAAGACTATGTTTGGTCACATAAAACATTAGAAAGAGATAATACAAGTTATAATATAGAACATATAAAGAGGCAAAAATAACAATAACTAAAATATATACAGAAGGGAAAAGCTAGTGCTGCACATCTCTGGCTGCTGGATTCTTAAGTGAAACAGCTAAAAGTAAACAGCAAAACTTTTACTATTTCCATCAATTTCCGAAATCCCAAACACTTGACCAGGTCCCAATAATTAGGGCCGAAGAGTTGGGATTAGCGTTTGGATTGAATGTACAGTTTGTTGTATGATTAAAACCATGGTTGCGTGTGGAAGACCAGGGTTAAGATTGGGATTAAGATAATTGTTAGGACAATGGTGGAAACCAGATTGTATATATATATATATATATATATATATATATATATATATAAATATATATTATACTTTTATAGTTTTAGAGATTTAGATGAAAACATTATGTAACTTTAACAAACACTTGACCAGTTCTGAGTTTATTATTTAAAAGAGATGCAAATCAACCTTCAGGCCTTTGTAGATTTTGGTTAAGAGAAATGAAATTCAGATATCAGCACGTACCATTTATCTTCACAGTCAGCTCCACTGTAGCTCCATTACAGTAGTATCGTCCAGCGTCTGACTGTGAGACTCTGAATATCGTCAGCTTTAGATTATGTCCTAAACCGTAACGTCTGCCAGGATCAGCGATGAGTTTGGTCATATTTCCATAATTATTGGTCAGAATGTCCACTTTCTCTTTGTTGGTGTCTCTGCTCCAGGTCACGTTACCTTTAGTCAGTTGTCCACATTTAAGGGTGGCAATGTTGCCCTTTTTCACGGCTACATGTAGAACCTCTGCTATGAAGAACACAGTGGAGAAAATACAGTTAAACTTGGCATCCTGAGCAGCTGCATCACTGTCTGGTTTAGGAAACGTGACGTCTCTGACCGCAAGATCCTACAGCAAATAGTAAGAACAGCTGAGAACATATGGGTGTCTCTGCCCTCCATCATGGACATTTACACCACATTCTGCATCTGAAAAGCTACCAGCATTGTGGACTACACCACCCACTCCTCACCCACCCCTTTTCCCACTGCTGCCGTCTGGCAAAAGGTACCAGAGCATTCGAGCCAACACTGCCAGAACACACAAGGACTGAGCTGAGATCCCTTCTCGCCTCACAAACACACTCATATACACACATCTCTATTGATGCCTACTGACACATGTATCAGGTTACCACTACTAAACACTGTTCTCCTATAGCTCAGTAACTGCTGTGATCACGTATGGTATTAGCTGACTGTGTAGAGCTATATCTCATTGCATGTTGCATATCTCTACACCTTATCCCCCCATACACATTGAGTACTTAGTGCTGTGCCTGTCTGGCTACTGTGTCTAATGCCTGTACTGTGTGTTTATGGTATTTATTGGATTGTTCTGATTCTTTATTGACAATAAATGCATCTTCATTTGACTTGTATTTTTTAAATACTTCTTTTAAATACTTGTTTCAATAGACCTGGTCACCAGATCTGGCAGCACAGATTACTGCCCAAGGCTTCATTTGATAGGGGCATGACTTAATAATGATAAGAGATGCCACAACCAGAAAACCTCACGCTATCAATGATATATTTACATGATGATCCTGTAAGATTAAAAGTTGTACTGCATGACTGAACCGCACCAATTTCTATAAATGTCCATGATGCATCTGCTGTTCTTCTCCCCCTTATGCTTTATTAAGCTCATCATCATAAACCACATCCTGTATCATCAAACTAAACTGATACTGATCTTAGGTGTACTCCTGTTACGACTTTACAGATCGTCATTACTGAGGTCCACCCTCAATCAGCTGCAGTCTTGTTTGTTTGCAGTCGTTATTTAGATATGAACAAAATGTTAATTTCTACAATGGTAGGCAGGCAGGGTGTCTTGAGCCTTAACAGTTTGACCCATTAGCTCAAGTCACCGAAGGGTTAACATCAGCTAATTGCTGTTAGTTTCTAATTGTTGCATTTCTATAGTTTAGAGTTGGCCTAGGTGACTGTAGTTTTTGGTTATTAGCCTTTGTATTAGCTAGGTTTTTCAATTTAGCTAGGCTACATTAGCTAAGGTTACTCAGCTAGCGTTATTTATTAATATTAAATTAAATTTAAAAATCAAATAATTCATAGCAGTAGGACGAGGTGTTCATGAACTAGGTGGGTTAGGTTTTGGAGTTGGGTTAGAATTAGGTTTTGGATTGAAAGTAAGGTTAGAATGAGGTACCAAATATTTGGGCCAAAGAGTTAGGATTAGCGCTTGGATTGAATGTATAATTTGGTGTATGATTAGAACTATGGTTAGGTGTGGAAGATCAGGGTTAAGATTGGGATTAAGATAAATAATTTGAGTTTAATGAAAACAATTTTTGGAACTGTATATTACATTACATTTAAATCTAGACTATTTTAGATGTATTTGAGAAAATGTGGCCGATTTGAGAAACTGTGGCTATAGTCCTGTATGTCTGTATCAATGTGAATGTGAAGTACTCACCACTGTTGACAAAGAGAAAACATCCACACAGCAGGAGACCGAGGAACCCAGCACACTCCATCACGATCATAATAACAGAGACAAGATGGTGAAGCTTTAAATACAAAATGAGGCAAAGACAGGAAATGATCTCATAGTGAACACACATTTCCACTTTCTGAGCGTAGTGTGCAAAGTATGAGTCAGAGGCACTTGTTGTGGTGTGTGTTGTTGATAAGCTGCCTAAAACCCAAATACTTCAACAGAACAGAGGACTGTATTATATAATATACAGTATAGAGCCCTCTATAAGAATTGGGTTGTGGGGATTCACAGTGGTTTTGGTAGCTCAGGTGTGTTTAGGTGGCGGCTCAGTTGTTAGAGCACTGGGTTATTAATTACAGGTTATAGGTTTGAGTACTAGGTTGCCACTGTTGGGCCCTTGTGCAACCCTCTCTACTTTAGGGAGTCATATAGCATGGTTTACTCTGTATTTTGATCCAGGCTTTCTCAGCTGGGATATGAGGAGAGATGAATGTTGCACTGCACTCATGGATAAGTATAAAGACAGCAAATATATAAGCATAATAACAATAAAGGCTCCTTCTTAATGTCTTCACTAGTGCACGCATAAGGGAGCGTTTTAGACTGCAAAGGTCACAACAGTCTGCATTCAAGACTACGAGCAGAAAGTTCTGAAAATTAAGAAATTTATTCTTCTGTTCTTTTAAAGTTCAAAAATGACCCTGAATCATGTTTATCCTTAAGTGATCTTTTCAACTGAATGATTTTTCCTAGAATTAAGCAGGTGAAACATTACCTAAACTGCCTTTGTGTCATTTTTGACCATTAGGGCAAGGGGTGTAACAGAATGATTAAGACCACACAATGATTAAACACACCTGAGAAGCCTTATGTAGTTTTGTTTGTGGTCCACCATGATGTCATTACATACCATAATTATTCACACAGGATAAACACAGGATGTTAGTCAGCTGACTTCATAAATGACTACAAATAAAATATTAATAAAATTTTTAATATAAAGAAACATAGAAATGCTCCAAATACATAAATCAACAATGATGAATACAATACATGCATAGTGCATATTTAGTGATGAACATAAAGAAATTCAAAAACAGCAAAAAATAAAAAAGGAAACTGTGCGTTGTTGTTTAGGTTTCTAGACCTAGATGTTCATATATACCGGTGTAGACAACACTAGAAAAGAGCAGAAAAAAAACACAATTAGATCATTGGGATCATTTTACATTGATGATGACTGATGACTTTACATACTGCACATCCTTGTTTTTCTCCAGCTCATCTTACCCAGTTTTGACGTTTGAGTGTGCATTTTATTGTAAGTCATAATATATAAAAAAAAAACAGATCTAAAAGGCCTTTGTGATCAATAGTATTACATGTTGCCCCACAGAGCTATCAACACTATTCTTACTAACTATTGATACAGTAAAAATTATGAATCATTCTTCAGCCCTGAATGAACTGTAAAGGATTCAGTCACACTTTCTATATGTCTTCCTATATATGTAAATGTGCTGACTATAAATGACTGAAGGTGAATGAAAGTTGATGTTGATAAATCTGACTGTATTTCAAAGCTTAAATAATCTAATTAGTGAACAGAAAAGTAAACTCACCAGGTTGTGCTCCGGCAGTGTTAATGAAGTCGTAGACCTTCCACTGAGTCGGCTCAATATTTGATGCTGTTGAGACACAGAGCAGAACTTACCCTACAAACTATAGGAACCATACTAATAAAAACTATGTAGAAATCTTTATAAACGCTAAAACGTAAAACACAACACAGGGGTGCAGAAGGACTACAGATATGAATTAGGACAGTGACAGAAGCTTTATGGGTTAGAAACTGTACATTAATAATAAACTCACCTGATGTTCTGGCTGGTGAGACATCATTAACGGTATCATAAATGACCTCCTGGTCTTGCTTAATGATGTGTGCTGCAAGATTCAGAATAAATTACAGCAACAGTAGGCCGATGGGATATGGAAATGAATTTGTAAATAGTCCCAACTTTTCTTTTTGTATCAGTGAAATGGTGGTGGATACAATATTCAAAACATAATTAATGAAAATTAGATAAATAGAGAAAAATACAGTATTCTTCAGATTTATATAAATACTAGCACTAATATTTGTTACCCTTTCTTTTGAAGAAACATCTCCATGTCAACAGAATCAGGAATACAGCAACCACACAACCTCCTGCTATGATCAGGGCTGTCCAGAGAACTAAGGGAGATCAGAAAACACATCTTAATTCTGAGGATGTTTGAGATATGTTATCTTCTAAAATCAGGACACTGAGTGATATTAGCAAGATCTTCACTTAGTCCTTCTTTAATGCATTTAAAGCATGTAAGCATGTTGAGACCACAGCACCACTAGCAATTCCCACCCAACCCCCACAGTCCAACCCATTTTTGCTTTTCTCATGTGTTCACTAAGACCAGGTCCAGTAGCTGATCAGTTATTATATTATATTATGTCCATGACCGCAGGGAACATCCCCAGTGGCTACCCTGGATTACAGTTGTTGTTGTTGTTGTTACAGCTTGCACACTGAAATGTGTCCCATAAAGCATCTCACACAAGCAGTTAATATATAGATTATATGGACAAAAGTATTGAGACGCTTACACATTACACCTACAGGATCTTTTCTGACACCTTCTTTCTTTAAATCCATCACAGTTTTTTTTTCAAGGAATTGCATTGTGTCCCAATACTTTTGTCACTTAACATACACAATTAAATCTGAAAGTGTCCTGCACTGTAAGAAGGTAATGATGAAACTCATTAATAGTTTCTCAGTTTCTCAGATCAAGCTAGACGTTATTGTTCTTTTCAACACTGGAAGATGTTCTCTTGCTGTTGATCCACCTTAAAACAGCTTAACCTCAATAATGATTTTACTAAAGCCTAAAACCTCCTGCTAAATCATCTGAGAAGACTAGACGAGCAACTCTTAGCTAACCTGGAGTTGTTCCTCCGGAAAAGCCCTCCATTGAAGTATTGGTTGAGGTTTCTATTGGTTTTATAGATGTTGTTGTTGTTGTAGTCTTGGATATGCTTTTGCCTAAAATGCAGAGATCACATTAGTTGTTATTGTGGTTCTGTTATATGAAACCTTGCATGAAACTATCACAGGTTACAGCAAGTGAAATCCAGGCTCATTGACTAACATAATGGCTGAGGAAACATTCATTAATCATTTGTAGCTCCTTCTGTTTTTTAACACAAAGGATCAAAAGATAAAAAATATCACAGTTTTAATATGACACATTTTCAAATAGCTTTTCATAAGCTTTTCTTTACAAGGGATGAGAATCACTCTTGAGGTTTTAGTTCCTGAGAGATGGAGCTTATTCTCACTAAGAGATTTTCACACTTACAGGTTTCATTCAGGGTCAGCTCCACTGTAGTTCCATTACAGTAGTATCTTCCAGCGTCTGACTGTAAGGCTTTGAAGATAATCAGCACTATATCAGCTCCTGAACTGTAACGTCTGTCTGGATCAGTGATGTGTTTGGTCAGCTCTCCATTGTGAGTGGTCAGAATGTCCACTCTCTCTCCATTGATGTCTCTGCTCCAGGTCACTTTCCCTTTAGTTAGTTTTCCACAGGGGATGGTTGCACGCCTGTTCTCCTTCACCCTCACACACAGAGATTCTGTTATAAAAAAAAGCATTGGGACAAAAGTATTGGGACACCTGCTCATTCATTGTTTCTTCTGAAATCAAGGATATTAAAAAGAGTTGATCCTGCTTTTGTTGGAGTAACTGTCTCGGGAACTGCTCAGGGATTTTTACTAGATTTTGGAGAAGCACTAATTTGATTGCCCTCAGCGACAAGAGCATTAGAAAAGCCAAGATGTTGGATGATCACCACCTCACCTCATCTCCAACTCCTCAACTCATCCCAAAAGTACTGGACAGAGCACCATCCATCCTTCCAGAGAACCCAGCTCTTCTACTGCTCCACATCTCAATGCTGGCATTATTAGGTAGCATGGTGCAGATAGGTTTATGATGTTCATCTTCTCCAGAGAGTCCTATTCTATTGGCAATAGTTCTTTACAGTGACTAGACAAGCTGTAAGTGTGCATTTGCACATCTGTGTCAGCAAGAGGGGCAGGTTAAAGTACCTGAAAGCATTCATTAGAACGGCTGTCTACAAACATTTGGACATTTAGTGTATCTCTAGGTCACTGTGGCCAACTGTGCATTATCTAAACCACATCCTTTTTACAAAATGATCAAACCTTATCTTAAACCCTTATCTTAGAACCTTATCTTAGAACCTTTATCTTAGAACTTTATCACCGATGAGTGTCATCTCCCATCCAGCAGTTTTTTTATTTAGTCTGTTTAGATTCAGAAATGAAGAAGAGGTTGACCAGAGTCTAAAACTGCTAATAACATAAATAACTACACTCTATAACTGGATTAAAGGACATATTTTACAATGATCATTTATTCAATCTGGGTGTCCAATGCTTTAAACACACTGCAGAACAGCAGCTCTACTAACCCCCAGTCACTGTTTCATAACGCCCTATAGATCGTCTACAGACCACTCTAAACAGTGCTAAGATTAGAACAGAGTTAGGACCAGGGTTGGGTAGATTTCAGGGCCTGATAAGAATTAATATTAGGACACAGTTTAGGTTTAGAATTAAGGCCTGGGTTAAAGTTAGGAATACAACTTAGGTTAGATTTAGGATTTGGACCCAGGGTAGGTTTAGGATTAACCTCTTAAATTCCACAAATTCTCACTAGTATAATTTAGAAACACTCAGCTAATTTGCATTACTTTCCATAATATCACCTAACAGTAATCCTCAGGGCGTGATTAAAGTCACAGTCCATAGGAGGTTAAGACCAGGGCTAAATTTGAGACATGGTTAAAGCTAAGTAGGCTTGCTTTCAGACCAAAATTAGGGCCCAGTACCAAGAGACCTTTGAGCTTCAAGTATGGCTCGGCTCGAACCGCCACCCCTTAAGATAAGGTCCACGGAAGACGAATGGCAGAGTCGCTCGCTGTCTTTAAACCCAGACTGAAGACCCTCCTCTTCTGAGAGTACTTAGGCAGAGTGTAGAGTGTGTAGAGTATTGTAGTCTCCATACTGGCTTTTGTACTCAGCAGTATCTAAGCTTAGAGGAATCTTTTGGAGTCTAGCCGATACAAACTAGCTCAGGCTATGTTTTGAGTGAAAGTTGCTCTGGAGAAGAGCATCTGCTAAATGCTCTGAATGTAAATGTAATAATAATATTAACAAAATCATATCCTCAAATACAAGGGTAGCCAGTGAAGCTGATTAAGGATGTATGCTAAATGCTCTCTCATTGTAGTATGGGTTATGGTTCTTGCTATCACATGCTGAACTCTCAGTAAACTAACAGTAGAGCTTTTAGATCATTTAGATTCTCTTAGAAGTCTATTACAATAACCCAGACACCGTCGACACAAGCGCATGTATGAGCTTCTCACAGTCGGTGGAAAGAACCGTGGATGCTGTAGGTTTCTCAGGGGATAAAATAGAAGGGTGAGGTACTCACCACCGCTACTGACCAGGAGTAGATGTCCACACAGCAGGAGACACAAGAACCCAACATGCTCCATCACTCTCAGAGCACAGTGTGTGACAGAGACCAGATGGTGGAGGTTTAGGGTATGGTGCCAAGCCAAAATAGAAACTGACCACAGTGTGAGAAAAAAGCTTACTTCCTGTTTATGCAGGGCTGAAGGTGAGTGGTAATGGTGTGTGTACGTGTCAAACATATTCTCACGTTCTCTTCACCATTTCCCCTCATCCATCAGCATAAAGACAATCTGGTGAAACCATTGTCATCTATTTGCTTAGATAAAGTTTAAGATATGATGTAAAGGGATATGATGAAGAAAGATGATGTTGAGTTTGTTTTGATCTGATGTGCATCATTCAAATCATCATTCAAATCATGGTTTAATTCCCGGTAGACACTGCTGTAGTCTTGGAGTAGTATGTAACATTAACATTAGAGTGATGTGGTGTCGATGTACTTTTTATTAAATGTTTTTTTTAAAGACAAACAACCAGTCAAATAAAAAGATTCATCACTACCTCCCCCATCCCAAGGTAGTTTTAAAACCTCTAGGGCCCTATCTTACACCAAAGGCAAGGCACGTCCCGATGCTCATTGCTATCTTATACCCCGTCTATTTTCACACCTCACGTCTGCGTTGTTTCAGTAGCAACGGTGCTTGCTAATATATCTACACCCATGGGCGTGGTGGTCTTGAAATAAGGAGCTCCACTGACTGAAAACAGCCTAGGCAGACGTTCGTCAACAGTCAGATGTGTGTTGCTATCTCGGCAGTAAATTGTCAACGCAGGCGCGTGCAGCCCAACACTCGTACACCCCCCCGCTTTACACCACTGAAATAGCCATCCGCCAAAGTCTGACTGCACCTGACACTTTAAGGGAATAGCGAGTGACACGCTGATTGGTGTAGTACATGGCTTTTGAGTGTTTCGAGCCATGCAAGGTGTACCTTTCCACCTGTTACCATAGCAAAGACACACTGATACACCTTAAATCAAGCTATGCAGTGTACGTTTGACGACTCGCCTGAAATAGCTAAAATAGGCCCCTGATGTTGAATTTTGTGAAAAGGCTTTCCTCTGATGATTCTTCCATAAAGGCCATATTTGTGCAGGTGTCGCTGCACAGTGGAATAGTGCAACCAGTCTGATTAGTCTTCCTAAGGGTCTTTTGCAGTCGAAATGGGGTTCTGATTTATCTATCTATCAGTCCTAGAACAGACAGCAGTTCTCTCTGAATGTTGCTTTGTGGGCATCAGTTATGCTAAAGGGCTGAGTAGCTGAGTTCAGATTCAAAACCCTGACTCTGGTCTACAAAGCCAAGAACGGACCAGCCAGCCCCTCCGTACTTGATGGCAAAAGCTGATCTGCACCAAGAGCCCTTCCAGCTTCAAGTACAGCTCGGCTCGACCCGCCATCCTTTAAGATCCACAGAAGACGAGCGTCCAGACTTTTTACTGTCCTGCACCGAAGTGGAGGAACGAACTTCCCCTGGGTGTCCGAACAGCAGAGTCCAACACTCGCTGTCCTCAAACCCAGACTGAAGACCCTCCTCTTCTGAGAGTACTCAGTATTATGGTCTCCATATTGACTTGTGTTTAGTAGAGTCTAAGATTAGAGGATCTGAATTTAGTCTATTTAAACTAGCTGAGGTTCTTCTTAGGTAAATAGCAAAGCACTGGAGAAGAGCGTCTTAAATTTAAATGTAGCTGCTTAGATGAGTTCATGGCTGCTGATTGTTAGTTTTGAGGAGAGCTTTTATAAAGCCTTGACATTTGCATCACCTGACCTTTCCCAACGATGAACTGAAGCATCAGACCTGAGAAGCTAATACAGGTCAGTTCTCCAGCTGTTTGCTTCGGTTCTTTTGTGGCCTCCTAGGTAAGTTGGCGAAGCACTCTTGGTGAAACCTTTGAGAAAGTTAAGTTTGACATACTATATAAAGCTCTCTCTCTCACACACACTTCCTAGACCACAACTGACCTCATAATTCTGCTCCCACCCAGCTCTCAGTTCTATCAGAAAAAAACCCTTCCCATGATGCTTTACTGCAGGTGTAAATATCTCACTGCGTTCAGTCTAAACATGTCTTCCATTACAAAATACCTCACATTATTATTCAGTTATTCTGTACATGTGTGTGATCAATTACATGTTTTGGAAAGTACGGTGATATCATCATGATGATTTATAGTCATACATGTTCACATTCCCCATTTTTTCTCTTTTTGACATTTATTACATGAAATCTCTTACATCATCCTAATACATTTAATATAAAACATCGCCGCAAGCAGTAATATGAAAAGTTCAAGCCATGTGTGCATGTGATGAGATTTAATGCACTGATGTGTATTCGGCTTTTGGCTTTGACACACATGTTGGCAGTAATACATGGACTTGCAAAACTGTTACTGTAACTGTATAAGACAATAAGACCTAAGAGAGGTCTAATGAGGCCTAAAGGGCCTTTTTACAGGCAGAAGATGATAGGAAGCTAGAATTTACCATACCCTCTGCATGTTAAGGCTGACCGATTGACCTTTGCATATTAAAAAGGGATATATAGTAATTTGAAGTCAAAATACATCTGCCAAGTGATTCCATTTCTGGTGGATATTGAATTTGGAAAGTTAATTAGCTGTCAACGGTGAACCCATGGAGGATGTCACATAAAATTTGTTTCAGTTCAGACTTAAACATTCTAATTGGGTTAATTGAGTTGCTTTTTTGCTTGTTTAACCCTTTTTAAGCCTCCTGAAAGCAAAAATGGACTACATTAGCCCGATTTTAGGATTTCACACTCTTTTAATGCTTTTGGTTCATACTCTTACATAGATGCATCATACAGAGTTTGACCTACAGCATCTACAGATTAAACTACTGACCAAGAACACATTTTACACAGTGACAAGAAGAAGAGGGTGAGGAAGAGGAAACATTTTTATAGACCACCCTTCATACCTAAAATTCAGCTCCACAGCAAATATGAATGAACTGATAAAGACCCGAGTTTTTACTGTTACTTACAGTCGATTATTATCACTATTATAGTGAGACTCTGAGACTCTGAGGCTCTGAAGATAATCAGCACTAAATCAGCTGTGTAGTAACGTCTGTCTGGATCAGCGATGTGTTTGATCAGCTCTCCATTGTGAGTGGTCAGAATGTCCACTCTCTCTCCGTTGATGTCTCTGCTCCAGGTCACTTTCCCTTTAGTTAGTTTTCCACAGGGAAGGGTTGCACGACACAGGGTTGCACAAACAGAGATTCTGTTATGAAGAAATAAATAAATACAATGCTCCTTCAACAGTTGTGTAGGGGAGTGTAACACACCCTTTTATGGATATTATGGATAAGCTGAGATCCAGAAGCAGCACCTGAAGGTATAGAAGCATGTGGACTGAGGCGGTATAGCAATATTAGAGGATTTTACACTAATATGACAGCTTTTTGTGTTTTGGTCTTGTGCAGCTAGATTGGAAATGAGAGACACCGTTCTCTCTGAAGCTGATATTTTTTGTATACTAGTCACTACATAATGTTTCCATAAAGCTTACAGCACTAGGCCTTAAGATTCTTTTATTAAAAGATGTAGTATTCCTCAGTGGAGAAGAGACAAAATATATCTTTGTAAATGTTTAATAAACTCCAGAGTATCAGTAACACATCAAAAGCATAACAGTGTAATAGTCCCAGTAAAACTGGTAATATCTTAAAGATGTAGTAGATTTACAGTTGATCTGTTACTCACATTAAGAAAAACCTAACCAAAACCTAATCCTATCCCTAACCCTAACCCTAACCCTAACCCTTAACCTCAACCTCAACCTCAACCTCAACCCAAAATCTAATTCTAACCCTCATCCTGGTCCCTTGGTTCCTGTTAAGATCCAGTTCCAGATTGGTGTCAGCAGCAGGTTGAGAGTGTTGAGATGCTCTGTATTAGACCTGTTAGATCAGTGATCTCAGGTGAACATCAACAGATCTGAATGTGGACTTTCCAAATAAATCAGGATCAGGAGGGGTAAACATGGGCCCAATCTGGATTACACACTGCATATGGGGCCTAAATGGAACCCCTGTGAGATTAAGATGTGTTGTAATGAAGGGAAACCCAAATGGGTCCCAGTAAAAAGCCCATGCCCACCTAGAAAAACAGCAGCTTGCTAATTTACTGTTGGAAACAGTAGAGGTTTATTTCCACTCCAGTGGATCCTAATGACCATTATTGTTATTATTATTATTATTATTATTATTATTATTATTATTATATATGTTAAGATGTTAACACAGCACTCTTAACTCTCAGTAAACTAACAGTAGAGCTTTTGGGTAATTTAGATAAAAGTCACAACACACAAGCGTGTGTCATACAATCATACAAGACGACACAAGCGCATGTATGAGCTTCTCACAGTCGGTTGATAGAACCGTGGATGCTGTAGGTTTCTCAGGGGATAAAATAGAAGGGTGAGGTACTCACCACCACTACTGACCAGGAGTAGATGTCCACACAGCAGGAGACACAAGAACCCAACATGCTCCATCACTCTCAGAGCACAGTGTGTGACAGAGACCAGATGGTGGAGGTTTAGAAATAAATCACCAGAGAGAGAAAACACTTACTCCTGCTGTGGTGAAGGTGTGTGGTGAAGGTGTGTGGTGAAGGTGTGTGGTGAAGGTGTGTGGTGAAGGTGTGCGATGAAGGTGTGTGGTGAAGGGTGTGTGGTGAAGGTGTGTGGTGAAGGGTGTGTGGTGAAGGTGTGTGGTGAAGGTGTGTGGTGAAGGTGTGTGGTGAAGGGTGTGTGGTGAAGGTGTGTGGTGAAGGTGTGTGGTGAAGGTGTCTGGCATCAAAAATGTTCCCACACTTCTCGCCCCCATTAAAAGAGAACATTTCTCCTCATTAATCAGCATATTCTGTCTCTTTGATTTTAGATTTATGTGAGATGAGGGAATGGGTCAGTTCTGTAATTTGTTACTTTTTGCACCCCCAGTTCTGATGGCTGATGTAAAATATTAAACCACATTATATTACAATATTAAACCACGTTTATTTTTTATATTAAACATTATTTTTCCTTCTAAAATAATGAACATTTTTAAAATCCTAACCATAAACCAGTCTGTTATATGTTTTATTTCTGAGATGCTAAACTGAGATGCCCACCTAACAAGACCTAACAGGGTGTAGTGAAGTGTATGTACTGTGAAGTGCATGTGTGTTTTATGTAACTTTATTATTTATTTTGGTTAAAATAATAATTGTCAAATATTAATAAATATGAATAAATAGTAATCACTGATGATACATGTTCATTTATTAAAGAATGTCCATAAATGGAGCTTAGAAACAGAAGTGTTACAGGGAACATGGAAATTCTGATTCTGAAAGAAGGAGGCAGTACCTGTAAAAAGAGAGGGAGAAATGGGAGTGAGGCAGATAATAATACAATATAAGAACGTTGCAACATTAAATGGATTTTAAGGGTAAAATGCAGTTGTGACCTGCTTTTTATGACCCCCTTTACCTATGTTAAAATTCTAAAATCATGTGGTGTTACAACATTTTTATTATTATTTATTATTTATTTTTTGAAGACATAATAGTTATGTGATAAAAAAAAATAATAATACAATAATAATACATATTTTGTACATAATCCAATAAAAGATGACAACATTCTATTAAAAATATTTATTGTATGTTCCATGCAATGTGTTTTTTTGTTTGTTTGTTTTTTTTATATAAAGGACCAATGTAAAAAAATCACTTAAAAGGTAAAAGGGGCATATCAGCATATAGATAATCATATACTTAACATAGACATTAGTCTTTCAGTTATGCATATATCTGTAATAGTTGGACATCCATGCTTGAGCTTTAAAAGTTTAACAAACGTGCAACAAGTGTAACATATCAAAAGGCACCAAATTTCTGGAATAACCCAAATGTGATGTCATACAGAGTTTGTTTTGATCTGAAGTGAATCATCAAATCGAATCATTTAAATTACAATAATCAAATGTGTTTATATTCAAGGCAAACAATTATTTTTTGCACAGTAGAGTAGAGACTCCAGAGTCTGATAAATCCTCCTGAATATCATTTTCAGTCAAACAGGGCTTCTGTCTTGTCTTTCTAGTGACCTCATAACCCCAACTAACCCTCCAACCGCTGCTGTTAGTTCCCATTTCTTAATTACATCTAACTGAGGAACTGAACTTATCTAAAACTGTCCTTTAGTCTTCTCCTGCTTTGTGGGCATCAGTTATGGTAATGTTTAGAGTGTTCAGCAGCTGCTTATAGGAAACCATAACTGCTGACTGTTGGGATGACGTTTGAGGATTTAGTATTTTTAAAGCTCTGAAATTTGCATCACTTGGTCTTTCCTCACAATGACTGTGACAAGCCGTAACCCCAACAAGCTAATGAAGCTAATGAAGGTCTGAGGCAAACCGTCCTGAGAGCTTAAATCTCTTGGGGCCAAACATGTGCCTGGTGTTCCTTTGGTTTTTAACTCTAGAATTGTACAAAACAAAGCTAATATGCTTAACATGCTTGAAGTGTTGAAATAAAAGTGGAATCTTTAACTTTTTGCCTTTTGGAGATCAGTTCATCTACTACTCTCTCTTATACACTGTATAGGACAGTGTACACCTGTACACTGACCTTAACTGAGACAAGTGAGGCCTTCAGTTCTTCAGCTGTTCATCTGGGTTCTTTGTGACATCCTACATGAGTCGTCGAGATTGTAGACCAGCCAGTTCTGAGAAAGTACATGACGGGTTCTAGTTTCACATCCTAAATAAAGCTCTCTTATTCTTTCTCTCTCTCACACACACACACACACACACACACACACACACACACACACACACACACTTCCTAAACCACAACTGATCTCAAACTTCTGCTCGCTCTCTCACTTCTATCACAATAACTCTTCCCATAATGCCTCACAGGCAGCTGTAAGAGTCCCACTGTGTTCAGTGTTTGGCACAGTTAAATGTTTTAGATCATCCAACTAATTTGAACATAAAAACATAGCTGTTAGCAGCTACATGTGGTTTTCAAGCCATGTGAGCATGATGCAACTTAATGCACTGATGTGGATCCTTCTTGCATGCAGATGTTGGCAGTTACACATGGACTTGCATTAAAGCTGTTCATTTTTCATAACAGTATAAGGCAATATGCAATACTTAACATAAGGCAAATACAAAAGACAAAAAAAAAAGAAAAGATAAAAGATTGGTGTCATTTTCACAATGTAATTCTTCACTCCAGTTCTGTAGATACTACACATGTTTAGGTTTTCCAATAAGAATAATAGACAAAAGTATTGGGACGCCTGGTCATTCATGGATTTTTCTGCAATCAAATGGAGTAAAAAAGAGTGTAACTGTCTCTACTAGATTTACTAGACTTCCCAACTCATCCCAAAAGTACTGGATGAAGCACCATCCATCATTCCAGAGAGCACAGTTCTTCCACTGCTCCACAGCCCCTCAATGCTGGGGGGCTTTATACCCCTCTATAGCCCACACCTGCCAACAGGTTCATGTTTATCTGCTTCAGAGAGTCCTATTCTATTGGCAGTACCTCTCTACAGTACTAGACAAGCTGTGTATGCATTTGCACATCTGTGTCAGCAATAGAAGGGGTGTACACAAACAGTTGGACATATATACAAATGGATTATAAATATTCATGAATAAAATGCCTTCTTGGAAAATGACATGAGATTCTTTTCTCACATTAATTATCTTGAGATAGTTATTTTGAGAAAAGTAATTGGAAAAATTAAATCTCAGGAGATTTTCTAGGCAATAATGAGGAAACATTGAGATTACAGACTGTGACCTGTTAATGTCACCAATGCCATTAACTATTATGTCTTCAACCCCCAATATGGCATTAGGGAGGCCTAATAGACCTATAGGCCAAAAGAAACCATAGAAGGATAAATTAACAAGATAATATATGCTGAGGTTTAAATTACATACTGACCAACTGACCTTTCATTTATATATATATATATATATATAAATATATATATATATATATATATATATATATATATATAAATATATATATATATATATATATATAAAGCCAAAATTGGCTCTTAGTTTCTGGAGGAAATTAAATTTTGACTGCTGTTTAGTTGTTGTTATTTGAACATGGAGGATCTCTTGTTTACAACTTGTTTAAAGCTTAGTATAGCTCACAATTACACAGCCCAGTTAGGTTATTTGCTTTTTACCTGTTTAACCCTTTCTTAAACCTCCAGAAAGCTAAATGAATGAAAATGAAAAGAAAGCTAAACAAATGTTTATGATGCCAAGCTGCTAATTAAAATTTTGGTTTGTATCCCTGCTTAAATACAAAGATTGAACTTTGTCCACAGTTCACTTGCATAAATACAGTTGTTTATCTCGTATAGCGCCCCTAGATACCTTTGTGCACCACAACTGGTAGATCACTGGTAGTCTGCTGTCACATCCTTAATGGGTGTGTCCATTTTTGTTGACAGCATGCAAAGCCAACCTAAGTGTATTCTGTTTGTCTCTGAGACACATCATTTATTGGCTGATGGAAGTCATATTTGTTTGTTTTAATAATGCCAAAAGAATGGCCTGTTTTTCACCCTGTTTTCATGAGGATTGGACCAAATTTAAGAACTAGTGTGCAAGTATTTTTCACATTTAGGATTGTAATGTCCTCAAAAGGCCACTTCAATCCAAATCTAACATGCTGTGTCAGAGAGTCATTAAGAACGATTTGTCAGGTTTGGTTCCAACCCAACATTTCTTGAGTGAGTTTAAGCCAGTATGGGCCTTTTATATTTAACAACTTTAATATTTACCAGCTGAATTGCATTAAAAAAACAACCTGTCAACATAATTTAACAACAAGTACAAATGAATAATAATCATTAACCTACAGGGTGTAAAGACTGCATCAGTGTCAGGTTTGAGGTGAAATCTACAGACAAAATTACAAAGTTCTATTTTTGCTATTTGTTTATTGGCCAATTTCCTTGTTTTTTTAATGTAAATGTCAGCAACCTCTATCTTATTTATAAAACACTTTAAACTCTTACATTCCTACAAATAAGTAAAATATAATTTCTTGCTTAGTGTTTATTTAATGTTTAATGTTTCTTTAAATGTTTGTTGTTGGGTCTGATAGTAACATCATTTAATCCTGTGTATATTCTGTATATCCTGTACATATTGCAGTTTTGACAATAAAGCTGACTCTGACTTTTTTGACAACACAAATTAAATTTTGAATAGAAATGCCTGATATAATAAATGTTCCATGCATTTGAAGTGCCCTTCAGAGGTCAATTTTAATAAAACTGTACAAGACAATGGCAAATGGGTCCTTGGTTGTATCATTCAAGTTTGAATAGTGATTAGCTAATGGCAGTCACAAATGTCAATGAATCAGTTAGTCCCTTTTTCATATTGACCCATTTAAACAGACAATCTCAGAATAGCATCAATAATGGTCATCTGAAATTTCAGCAAAATTGGCATTTATGAGTTAAAACAGTGAATGGGAATCATAGAAATTATGGAATCATTTATATAATAAGAGAATTATGTTTTCATGAGGATTGGACAGATATTGCACATTTAGTATTTTAGTCTTTTATGTCTGAATTTTTATTTCGACAGTAAACACAGTAATAACTCTCCATCAGATTCTTAACACTTCAATCCTTTTGTCAATGTTTGAGTCTGCTCATTTATCTTTACAACAAAGAACAAAAACAATCATGAAGTTTAAGCAGATATCATTGTTAATAATGGGTAAACAGGAAACATAAAAACAGCAAAAAATAAACAAGGACACATTTGTGATTTACTTCTTGGGTTTCTGGACCTTGGCGTACAGCTGCTCGGGATTGCTTCGCTCTACAAAAGACAAAAAAAAAAAAAAAAAAAAAGATTGGTGTAATTTTCACAATGTAATTCTTCACTCCAGTTCTGTAGATACTACACATGTTTAGGTTTTCCAATAAGAATAATAGACAAAAGTATTGGGACGCCGGGTCATTCATGGCTTTTTCTGCAATCAAAGGAAGTAAAAAAAGAGTGTAACTGTCTCTACTAGATTTACTAGACTTCCCAACTCATCCCAAAAGTACTGGATGAAGCTCCACCACCATCATTCCAGAGAACACAGTTCTTCCACTGCTCCACAGCCCCTCAATGCTGGGGGGCTTTATACCCCTCTACTACCCCACGCCTGGCTTTATTAGGCAGCATGGTGCCAACAGGTTCATGTTTTGTGAGATTTTTTCTCACATTAATTATCTTGAGATAATTATCTCAAGAAAAGGAATATTTGAAAAATAAAATCTCAGGTGTTTTTCTATACAATAATAAGAAAACATTAAGAGCATTATTGACTGTGACTTGTAGACGTCACCAATGCCATTAACTATTATGTCCTCAACCCCACTGTCCGTTATTCAGCTTTGTAGATTCTTATGTTGAACTTCCTCTTGAATACAAAGACGTTGTTTCTGTGCTTGTCAGCTGACCTTGTAATATTGTGATCTCTGCCCAAAAAGAGACTGAGTCACATGACTGGAGAACTGTGTGAAACTCATAGACACACTCTAGGAGTCAACTCTAGCATGTGCATCCAAAACTCAGTGTAATTAAATTATTTTGTAATTAAATATCTCAAGATACAGTGCCCTCCATAATTATTGGCACCCCTGGTTAAGATGTGTTCTTTAGCTTCTAATAAATTGAGTTTTTTTCTAAATAATATAGGACCACGATGGAAAAAAGAGTAAAATCCAACGTTTAACTCAAGTGAATTTATTCAGTAGGAAAAAAATCCCACATTAAGAAATAATTGTATAACATCAAATCATGTGTGCCACAATTATTGGCACCCCTGATGTTAATACTTTGTACAACCCCCTTTTGCCAACAAATCAGCACCTAATCTTCTCTTATAATGTTTCACAGGATGGGAGAATACAGATAGAGGGATCTTTGACCATTCCTCTTTGCACAATCTCTCTAAATCATCCAGCGACCTGGGTCCTCTCCTCTGCACTCTCCTCTTCAGCTCACCCCACAGGTTTTCAATGGGGTTGAGGTCTGGGGACTGAGATGGCCATGGGAGGAGCTTGATTCTGTGTGTGGTGAACCATTTCTGTGTAGATTTGGCCATATGTTTTGGGTCATTATCTTGCTGAAAGACCCAGTGATGACCCATCTTCAGCTTTTGGGCAGAAGCTACCAGATTTTGTTTTAAAATGTCCTGGTATTTCAAAGCATTCATGATGCCATGCACCCTAACAAGGTTCCCAGGGCCTTTGGAAGAGAAACAGGCCCACAGCATCACTGATCCCCCCCCATATTTCACAGTAGGCATGAGGTGCTTTTCTGCATACTCAGCTCTTGTGTTATGCCAGACCCACTTAGAGCATTTGTTGCCAAAAAGCTCTATCTTAGTTTCACCTGACCAAAGCACACGGTCCCAGTTGAAGTTCCAGTACTGCTTACCAAACTCCAGACGTCTGTGTTTATGACTGTGAGTGAGAAAAGGGTTTTTCAGTGCATGCCTCCCAAACAGCTTGCTGGCATGCAGACAGCGCCTGATGGTTGTTTTGGAGACTTTGTGACCCCAAGAAGCCACCATTTGTTGCAATTCTGTAACAGTGAGCTTTGGAGAGCTTTTTATTTCTCTTATCATCCTCCTCACTGAGCGTGGTGGCTAAATAAACCTGCGTCCTCATCCAGGCTTGTTTACCACTGTTCCAGTTGTTTTAAACTTCTTAATAATTCCTCTGACAGTAGATATGGACAGGTGGAGGTCAGTGGCTATTTTCTTGTAGCCATTGCCTGACTTGTGGAGGTCAACACACATCTGCCTTACTTGAATGGTATGTTCCTTTGTCTTTCCCATGTTGAAGAGAAATGGCCTCTGTGTCACGTCATATTTATACCCCAGGGAATATATATAATATATATATATCATGTGAAGTCTTTTCACAGGAGGGTTATTCTACCCATTATATGTCATTTATGCATGTATGTCCAATATACTGGCCTTTGACAGCATTTCTATTGACCATTTCTATTTCCTGTTTTAAAGCGGGAACTATTTTACACCAAATGACATGAAAGCTATGAAAATAGGACACACAGTACTGACCATTTTTACCTGTAATATGGACTCCAGAATGGGTTGCCAGGTAGTAAATGGGTTCATTGGTCTTCTGATGGTCACAGGCTGAGGAATGCAGCATTATTGATTGTTGAGAGAATTATTTGTAGATGCAGTGAAATCAGATCCTATATTTTGGTACATTTGTTATAAACAGATAAAATGTATATAACAGTGCAGTGTAACATTTTATTTTGCGATCTATTATTTAAAAACAAAACAGAGCTATTAGGTCTTACTTAGCTGTTCAAACATATTGGGACACCTTCTTATTTCCATTACTTCATTTTAAATCAAGGACAAGTCTCTACTACTGTCCAGGGAAGAAGGATTTCCATTAGATTTGATTGTATTCAGCAACAAAAATACAAAATATCTGATATTGTGAAAATATATGTTTAATATAATACTGTTCATTATTAAATGATTAATTATAGTCAGTAGAAAAGTTGGATGAACTAATCTGATAAAAACAGCTGACTCAGTGAACAGTAAACTCACCTGGCTGTCGAGCTGCTCTGGCATCATCAATGGAGATGTAGACATGCCCCTGAGTTTGCTCAACACTGAGCGCTGCCAGACACAGACCAGAACGTACACTGTGGAACTTATACAGGTGTGGAAAACCATACAAATGGAAAGTTTGTTGTTCCATTACTTCATTTTAAATCAAGGACAAGTCTCTACTACTGTCCAGGGAAGAAGGATTTCCATTAGATTTGATTGTATTCAGCAACAAAAATACAAAATATCTGATATTGTGAAAATATATGTTTAATATAATACTGTTCATTATTAAATGATTAATTATAGTTAGTAGAAAAGTTGGATGAACTAATCTGATAAAAACAGCTGACTCAGTGAACAGTAAACTCACCTGGCTGTCGAGCTGCTCTGGCATCATCAATGGAGATGTAGACATGCCCCTGAGTTTGCTCAACACTGAGCGCTGCTAGACACAGACCAGAACGTACACTGTGGAACTTATACAGGTGTGGAAAACCATACAAATGGAAAGTTTGTTCATAAATAGGTGCTAAAATGAGTGCAAGGAACTTTTTATTAAAGTTCAAAGAACCACCACATTATGTAATGGTTCTATTCTGATGTTACATTCGTGTTAAGAACCATGTAGGGAACAAAATGGGTTTTTATGCTATTGATCCAAATACCCTGTTGGTAATTCTTAATTCTAATAGTCTCTAATAGTCTAAAGAACATACAGTGATGTCTGGAAAAGCTTATGTGTTGTAGATCTTTCAATTTAAAATGATATTTTCAGGACCGTTAGCGAGTAGAGTAGAGTACAGGTCTGAATCTGAGAAGATTATATGAGCTCAGGGCTCTGTCTGAATTTAAAATCTGTACATCAATAATAAACTCACCTGATTGTGTGGGTGGTGAGTCCTCATTAATGGTATCATAAATGTGTCCCTGGCTTTGCTTGACTTTGTGCCCAGCAAAACACGAAACTTTGTTGTTCTCATAAAACTTTTTTCCCCCAAAAAACTTTTCTTTTAATATCCATAAATGGTGGATAGAGTATTTCTTTAGTTCTAATTAAGTTTATTAATAATAATAATAATAATAATAATAATAAGGGTACTGTTTAATAATCTCCCCAGTTTGGATCGCCAATTGCCCAACCCATACATATTCTACCCCCATCACGTGCAATGCTCCCAACACTAGGAGGGTGAAGACCGACATACACCTCCTCCAGCATGTGCCAACCTGCCAGCACCTCTTTTTCTGGAAGAGCAAGGCCAAGGTCAGTTGCGCCAACTGATAGCAGCATGACCGTGATTTGAACTAGCAATCCTCTGGTCATAATGACAGTGCTTTATTCCCTTGAACCAATTGGGACTTCAAGAGCAGAATGGCTTAATTAAAATAATACAAAAGCTGATATTTATAACTAGATAAGCAAATCATCATTACCTTTCATTTTGAAACATCTCCAGATCATCACCAGAAGCACAGCACCCACACAAATTCCTGCTGTGATCAGGGCTGCCCAGAGAACTATGAGTACACAAAATCACCTGTCAGGATCCATTCTCATCCAAACACTGGGGATGGTTTGAGAAGGTACCCTCCACACTAATGAGACCATTAACATTATACATTATTTAAAAGCATGTACAGACCACAGCAAAATTTGCAGTCCCCCACAACCCAATTGAACCCAGCCCAGCCCGGCCCGGCCCAGCCTGGTCCATTTTCCTCTTCTAACGTGTTTGATTCAGGTAAACTAAAAACAGGTCCAGTAGTTGATGAATTATATTACATACATGAGGGTAAGAAAGTGAGTTGTCTCATTAGTGGCTTCCCTGGTTTACAGTTGAGAAGCTGCCACTTAAATCTGAGAAGATCCTGCATTGTAGGAAAATGTGGGTGAAATTCTATCAACAGTTTCTCAGATAATTAATGTTTACAGTTAGAAGTCAGTGTTCCTTCCAGCACTGGAGGACGTTTTCTTGCTGCTGATCCTCATGAAAACAGCTTAACCTCATTACCTCAGTCTCTCATTCCTTTTTGTATTTCTATTTTCTCCTTTCCCTCAAGTGACACCTGCTGTTTGCAAGATTGCCACTATAAATGAGAACATGGCCTTAATGACTTGACTGGTTAAATAAATAAAACCCTGAAACCTCAGACTACTACATCGTCAGAGAACATTAGTTGAGTATCACACAACAAACCCAGATTATTTCCTCCAGGTGGATCTTTCACTGGAGTACTGGTTAAAGCAGCTGTTGGTTTTGTAGATGTTCCTGTAGTTGTGAGTGTGGTTGCACTGGTTTGGCCTGCAATACAGAAAACACCTGTTTTAGTTTGTTTAGTTGGTTCTGTTTATTTTATTTTCATGTCATAAAAGATCTGTCCATGCATTGGTAACCTGAGAACAGTATATCACTAAAATGAGCACAACCTGATGTAATAAGATCCAATTTGGCATTGCAGCATCTACTCCTCGACTAATGTAGAATTGGCTTCATGGCTTTTGTATTGAGTAGACAGTGAAAACACTCTGGGATCCATTACACTACAATCCATAGCCGACTTTCACACAATTACACTCTTAAAGAAAGAAATTTCCTTCAGGATTAATATACTACTTCTGTTCTATTCTCAATTCTATTCTCTATTTTTCAATACCAAAGACGATCCCATTATCTAAACAGGTAAAAGGCCATAGTGAAGTCTAGACTGCTGTAAAAGGCTAAACTAAATACCATGAAGATAACATTCAGACATTCAGAATTTTTGCTGACTTTTGCTGACATGATGTTTCATCAATCTGCAGATGGAGCCATCATAAACATGACCCTATTGGCACCATGCTGCCTAATGCCAGGTGTGGGCTAGAGGGGTATAATAAAGCCCCCCAGCATTGAGGAGCTGTGGAGCAGTGGAAGAGCTGTGTTCTCTGGAATGATGGTGGTGGTACATCCAGTACTTTTGGGATGAGTTGGGAAGTTGGGGATGATGAGGTGGTGTGATGATGGGCATCATCCAACATCCTGACCTCATTAAGGCTCTTTTTGCTGAATGCAATCAAATCCTCACAGCACTGTTCCTCTAAAATCTAGTAGAAAGCCTTCTTTCCTGGACAGTAGAGAGGACAGTCACTCCCCACTTATCCTCTCAGTGTATCATCATATCATCAACTGTAATCAAATCATTGAAGAAATTGAACTGTATAGAATTGGCAGCTGATAAATGATTCAGAGGTAAATTTGATTTATTATGGTTATTGGTCCATTAATGAAAGTACATTTTTTTGCTATTTTATTTATGATTAATTTCTATCATATTGAAATAACTGATAATAAAAATCCATCTGGTATTTTATCGTTTGTTCATGACGGCAACACACATATAGTGTAGTCATGAGCCAGGTTTCCATCCAGGTGTTGAATGAAATTTAATCATGTAATTTTAAAATATAATCTAACAAAACCTGTGTACAGAGTGTTCATCAGCTCTGTACAAGAGAGTGACCCCTACACCTCTCTGTTAAAACACTCTGAGAGATCTTAAATACTGAACAGTGTTTTACTGCTGCTGTGTTTAATTTTATAGCAGTATTTTACATCGTAGGAACACAGAGACAGACTAACATAATGGCTCAGGAAATGTCCATTCATCACCTCCAGCTATTTTTTATAAGTAGGCTTAAGAGATTTATTTATTTTTATTTTGTTTTAGAAATTACAGTTTTAACGACAAACTTTTCAACATATTTTCTCAGATTTTCTTTACAATGAATGTCCATTATTCTGGAAGCCACTGTAGCTTATGAATAAAGCTAATATTCACAGAGAGATTTTCACACTTACAGGTTTCATTCAGGGTCAGCTCCACTGTAGTTCCATTACAGTCGTATCTTCCAGCGTCAGACTGTGAGACTCTCAATATAATCAGCACTATATCAGCTCCTGATCTGTAACGTTTGTCTGGATCAGTGATGTGTTTGGTCAGCTCTCCATTGTGAGTGGTCAGAATGTCCACTCTCTCTCCATTGATGTCTCTGCTCCAGGTCACTTTCCCGTTAGTTAGTTTTCCACAGGGAAGAGTTGCACGACTGCTCTCCTTCAGCCTCACACACAGAGATTCTGTTATGAAGAAATAAAAACAGTCGTTATTAAAGTGTGAGGACCTGATGATGAAACATGATTTGAATATTGTACCTTATTTAAGTTCTTCATTCATCTCAGCATCGCTGGTATGATTTCTCTTACTATCTGATCTGTGTTTTGTCCTTTTATATCTTATTTTTTTTAATAAAGTGACACTTTTTTGAACAAGAGGTGGGTGGATGGACAGGCTTCACTGATCTCTGGGGTGATCCAGTCACAATTCCATATTGAATTAAACTGTTAAATAAAGTAATAAATGTTGAATAAAGTTGACATTAACTAAATGTACGTTTTTTAAATGGTTAGTATCCATTAGACATTACGGAAATTGTGGGCCAATGCAGATATGAGATCTACTTTCTAGGTTGGAGCAAACATCTGAGTCAGAATCACAGTAAGTCAAAGTTGATAGTTGTAACTTTTAATAATATTAATAATAAAAAAACACCTAATACTGGCATTTCCTCATTTGTAGGTGCTATAACCCCTGGTCATAATATCCACTCTGGGGGTTCTCTGTTTGTGGTCATTGAGCGGGAGGAGGTGTCTGATTTGCCACTTGGGAAACTGTCAGGACCTCGTTCTCGTGCTCTTCCCTGGGGCAATCCCAGGGCTCCGCCCAAGAGCCCTGTCAGCAGCCAAGCTTCTGGAGAGTGGCTGATCATGCACACTGCAGTCGCTTCCCCCACCGTTAACCTCATTGCACATCACCTGGGACGGTGGCGAAGTTACAAACTCAGGACTCTAACCACTGAGTCTGTTTTTCATTTGTCTGACAGGGTACAGGATGTGAGGTTGCACGCTACACTACACTATGTCAAAGATCTGAGCCTTGTCTTTGATGTAGTACAGTGAAGTAGGTAACTTTGCTACTTTTCTTGAGGTAAATAGGGTTCAGTTCCCCAACTGGTCTCTTTCTGATGGTAGATGCTGTATTTGAAATCAACTGTGGCGAGAGTTACATGTAGATCCAATGATGACATTGTAGAATTGTTGGACACTGATCTTGGGCTGACGGTCTTACTTGGAAATGTTGGTAAATGATTTAGTGAAGGGTGGAGTGTCTGATTTCTAACTGTTCTGAGATCCTTTTAAACTCCTCTGCATCTCCACCCTTCTTCCTGAAGACCTCAGAGAGCTCTCTGGATCTGGCCATGATGGTGATCTTCACCCCTCACTTCAACCATCAATCAAGATCAGACCAGACTAAACGTCTGAAGTTTAAATCAGACTCCAGACTCCTCCAGAATAATCCTCTCCAACCATGTTCTGATCATCCACACATTTACACATTTTAAGTAGTAATTAAATTACATTTCTATTAGTTATAATAATAACTGATTTTTTAAGACATTTCTTTAGTTATAATATAAGACAGTCCTTTATTAGTCCAACAGTGGGGAAATTCTCTGTGTCACAGCAGAAAGGGATAGCAAGACACTCAGTTACAAAAAATATAGATAAATAATTTACACTATAAACACAATATAAATAAGAATTAAAAAGCAATAACAATATTATTTACAGATTATTGCAAATGACTCTTAATTGCACGTGTGTGTGTGGGGGGGGGGTATTGCACATAGTATTTTTACATTGAGGGACCTCTGTTCCCTGAACATGTGTAGTTTAAGTGTGTGTGTGTGTGTGTGTGTGTGTGTGTGTATATGTAGTCCACTGGGAGCAGTGCTGGTTGCTGGTAGTTATGTTCAGTTTGTGTTTAGTTACATTACCTCAGTGTTGATCACAAAGATAAGATCCAGATATGTAAAAATATTCATTGGGTTTTCATTGGGTGTTCTAATTATTCACATGACAGTATACAGCTTTAACAACAATAGGAAACAATGACTGATCCAATGATGTCACCAAAGCAAAGAATACATTTAATAACCATAAAAAAAACAACCCCTAATCTTATTTAACCCTATTTAACCAAGTCACTTCTTTAGCAGGAGCTTCTGATAAGAAGCCAATTTGTAGTGGTCGTTGGGCAATTAGGTTTGTGGATGGAGGGCAGTGTAATGGAGAACGAGTGCAGTGTGCGAATATCGGTAAATCTTTTGAAGAGGAAGATCTGCAGCTGTTGTTCGATGCAGATACCGGATATGATGGTGTGCTCAGAAAGCAAACGGTTTATTTTAAGATGAAGATGATGGAACTTTTGAAAGGAAGAGGTGCAGATGCAGATGCAGATCTGGTGCCCGAGGTGAAAGAACGTGGGAGGCAGGCCTATATTAGACCAGAGGAGATAAGTGTGAAGTCTGCCACATCCTTGGTGGTGTGATCTGTTGAAGTTATGAAGCTGGGTGCTGTTCTAAGATCTAATCAGTGGTTGGGGATCAGAAGGGCTCGAAGTTCGGATTGGGTGTATGATTTAATGTGCAGGTATAGCATTATGGGAAATATAGGTTATATGGTTGTGTGCAGACTTTGCATGGAATTGGTGGTACTCAATATGCATTCATGGTGCCAGTGGGGCTAGGTCTGGCCTTAGTTGCAATGAAGGCCAGTATGGTTCTACCGGAGGTGTTATAGGCTTAATTCAGCAAAACACTGACAGAGGTGCCTACCTGATGACCCCTGTGAAGACCTCACCTTGTAGAAGGTGATTAGAATATGGGTGAAGGGTGTGTAACCCCAATGATTAAATCCAGGAATTTTATCTTATATTATTTTACTCACCTAAGAAACTAACATAAAAATGAAGTAAAACAACTACTCTTATTCTCAACTAGTACACCAATCATATAAAGCATAGTGTCCACCCCTTATATGTGTCTAAACAAAGGAGGTAAATGGGATGTAAATGTATAATCACCCTCCTTCTTACCTGTCCGTAATCTTAACCCTTCAAAGCCAAGTGTATCGTATTTGATACATTTTGAGTTTTGGAGACCTCTGTGGCATTAATGTGGTAAAATGACCTTAAATACTAAATAGGAAACATATAAACAGCAATAATATATTCAGTTATGTTATAATATATTATAAAAATAATATTACAAAATAATTGATTATATAAATAAGAAAATGTTCAGATAAATGCTTTTTTTCACATTCCTGGTGGATTATCCATTTACAACATGAGCCACAATAACACAGGTTTTTGAGTTTTAAATTACATGAGTATGTTTTTAAAGCAAGGAGTACAGGCTTATATAAAAGTATAACAAACTTGCTGTGCGCAATACATCCCCAATCAAAATAAGTTCATTAATTAAATTTTATAATTTATACATTATATTCTAATACTAATTGATATAATACTTTAATTTATGTCAATATATTGTTTATTAAAATTTCTGAACTTATTTTAGTAAAACTGGAATATTATATTATAATTATATATTATATTTAGTGTTTATTTTTTTCAATTATTGGTCAGAAGGTCAAAAAAACACTCTAGTTTTAAACATATTGAATTTTCTGTCAACTACTTGATGATGATTTTATGATTAGAAAAGTCTTTATTGAAACATAGCAGATCATTAGAGGCTCAAAAGCTTCTAAATAAGCTAAAGTGTGCCTGGCAACCACTTTGCAACACCATAACAACCATCAGTAGCCACTCTTTAGCACTAAAGGAAGGCAATGATAAGACAGGTATGAATTTGTTGGTAATGGTAATGTGTTTATTGTCAAAACAGCAGTAATGTTCTCCACTACTCTGTACAAATCATTGTGTTCCAACAGACTGTGGTGACCCTTAACTGGAGCCAGGATTCACTCACACTTAAACTAAATGCCACTCAGATATCTTTTGCTTACTGTGAGTCTGCACTGCATCATCAAAACCACATCCTGTTTCATCACAAAAAGATAAATTAAATAGATCTTTGGTCCAAGATTCAGATTCAGAAATATGTTGTTACTGAGTAATCCACCTTTGCATGTAAATAAGGGTTAAAGATTTACAGAGACTGAAATACAGACACTAATGAACTGTAAAATCAGAAAACTTTGTGTGGTTACAAGCAAGAGAACAGTGTGTTCTTTTAAATACTCTGAATTCAATAACGGTTCGTTCCAATTGTCTGTTTGAGCTGAATAAACCCAGTTCAACTGCTCGTTACCACTTGAAGTCGTGGACGGATGGACAGACAAACCACTTGTGGATTATTCCACAGTGTGGAATAACATGGACAACATTGCACTGCACTTATTACAAAATACTTCTTACATTTTTAGGCTTTAAAATGTTATAAACTCTGAATGTATTTAAATTATTGTTATTTTAAATTCAGGTTCTAGTTTTGGGGGCCAGGTTTTCTACATTGTCATCATTTATCCAACAAGCAATTGAGCGTTTTATTGCAGATGTCTCTTACCAGAGAAAAGCCCCACTAGTTTTTACAGACGTTCCTGTGTTTACTGAGTAATGCACTTTCAAGCCTTAATGAGTGTTAAGTGGTTAACTGAGGTAAATACTTTGAATATCTGAGCTGAATAAACCCAGTTTAAATGCCTGTTACCTCATGTAGTCTTTTTTTTTTAACAGGTGAAGTATTTATTACGGCGCAGGATAAGCACATTAACTAAACCTGATAAATAATGTCTGCATGACCTCTTGTTTTAGTATTTTCTTGTGTTCTGACCTCTTGTCTGACCTCTCAGACTCTTGTTTTTGTGCTTTGCCCCTTTAACTATGCTCGAGTCTGAAGTGAGATACACACTAAAGCTGGAGAGATACGGTGGAGTGTGCGGTGGTCCTGTATATCTGTATCAGTGAGAGTGTAAAGTACTCACCACTGCTGACCAGAAGAAAACATGCCCACAGCAGGAGACGGAGAACCCCAGCACACTCCATCACACTCTCGCAGTGTGTGTGTGTGACAGAGAGGAGACAGTGGAGGTTTAAATATAACGGAAGACTGAAACAGAAGCTAACCACAGAGTGAGAAAAACACATTTCCTCCTGTTTCAGCATGTACATGAGCTTCCCACACCTCTTCTCTGAAAGAGGACGCAATACCCATTAATCAGCACCAAAAACAACTGCTGTTGGGAAGCGCCTACGTTTGCCTTTTTGACACCGTCTACAGCTGGTCAACGAACGCGTCTCCAGTATCGGGATCAGGTCTGTCCCACTTCAGGAGTAGATCTGAGACGCATCTGAGCCTCGTTACAGCTGAGCAAACACATCCCTCTCTCCAAGACACATTCCACCTCCCAGTACAACCAAAACCCTTCCCAATTTAACAGAAACGCTTCCCAGTTTAACCTAATCACATCCCATTATAACCAAAATCCATCCCAGTTTAACCAAAACCCTTCCCAGTTTAACCAAAACATCTCCCAGTATAACCAAAACTCTTCCCAGTTAAACCAAATCACCTCCCAGTTTAACAAAACCCTTTCCCAGTTTAACCTAATCACCTCCCAGTACAACCAAAACCCTTACCAGTTTAACAGAAACGCTTCCCAGTTTGACCTAATCACATCCCATTATAACCAAAACCCTTCCCAGTTTAACCAAAACATCTCCCAGTATAACCAAAACCCTTCCCAGTTAAACCAAATCACCTCCCAGTTTAACAAAACCCTTCCCAGTTAAACCAAATCACCTCCCAGTTTAACAAAACCCCTTCCCAGTTTGACCTAATCACATCCCATTATAACCAAAACCCTTCCCAGTTTAACCAAAACATCTCCCAGTATAACCAAAACCCTTCCCAGTTAAACCAAATCACCTCCCAGTTTAACAAAACCCCTTCCCAGTTTGACCTAATCACATCCCATTATAACAAAACCCCTTCCCAGTTTAACCTAATCACCTCCCAGTATAACCAAAACCCTTCCCAGTTAAACCAAATCACCTCCCAGTTTAACAAAACCCCTTCCCAGTTTGACCTAATCACATCCCATTATAACCAAAACCCTTCCCAGTTTAACCAAAACATCTCCCAGTATAACCAAAACCCTTCCCATTATAATCAAAACCCTTCCCAGTTTGACCTAATCACATCCCATTATAATCAAAACCCTTCCCAGTTTTACCTAATCACCTCCCAGTTTAACCAAAACCCTTCCCAGTTTAACAAAAACGCCTCCCAGTTTTACCTAATCACATCCCAGTACAACCAAATCACCTCCCAGTTTAACCAAAACCCTTCCCAGTTTAACAAAAACGCTTCCCAGTTTGACCTAATCACATCCCAACTTCCAAAACAATCAATCAGCCTTTTATTTAGATGGGTTTTTGACAGTGTGCCATAATAACATTAGGACTAGGCTATCTTCTTCTAGCCTTCCTAGCACACAGCTACCTATGTGAAAACACTGAGAGTCAACCCTGATCACGCACCAATCAGAACCTTCAATAGATTGATAAAAGGGCCCGAGACCGTGGACCCAGAGAGACCTGAAGGAAGAGGTCAAGGATACCAGAGGAGGTGGAAGAGGAGGAAGAGTAGAAGGTGGTGGAGGAGAAGTAGGTGGAGGACGAGGACGAGAATAAGGAGGGAGAGGCGGACAAGGTGAAGGAAGAGGAACAGAAGATTGTGGAGAAGGAGAAAGAGGTGGAAGAGGAGGAGGTGGAGGAGAAAGAGGTGGAGGAGGGGGAAGGGAAATTTGTGACACTCTAGTTGACCATGTCATACACAAATCCATAACCTTTGATCTCTTAGATCTTTAAAGAACCCAAGGAGAGGCAAAGTGTTATAGGGTCAATGTTTGTATTTGGTTTTCTCTAGGCTCTTTTTGGGGGAATTATGGATTTAGAGCTTCAGGAAATGGATGCATCACTTCATAAAAAGTCTTCAAGCAATCAAGAGTACAGTAGAGGTCAGAGAGCTCTGCAGCTGCTTACAGGAGCCTACATAGCTGCAGGGTTGAGGAGGTGGAATTTCCTCACGATGACTGTGATAATTAAGCTAATTAAGGTCTGAGCTCTATGTAAAAGTCATCTGAGAGCTCAATTCTTGGGGGACTTAAACTTGTTCATGGTGCCCCTTTTTGCCTTTAGGAGATCAGTTCCAGTTTAGTACCCACATGGTGCTATTCACATGGACAAAAGCTCTGAGCAGGGGTACCCAACCTTTTGCAGGTACATGTTGTTCAGCTGTTCTCTTTAGTTTTCTAAAACTTCTCTGAACGGTGATGACATCACCATTCAGTGAACAGATGTTTTAGCTGCAGTGAGGCATCATGGGATGGGTTATTCTGAGCGGACTGGAGCAGAAGTGTGTGAGAGCAGTCATGAATTAGGAAGTGTGTATGTGTGTGTGTGAGTAAGAGACAGAGAAAGAGGAAGAGTGGGAGATCACTTTATTTAGTTTGTTATTTCAGTACAGAGGTCCACACCACTAAAATAAGGTCATCTGAAATCCTGAAATAATATTAATATTTATTTATATCATAATATTTCTCAGTCTGGGAGTTTTGTAAGAATTATGCACCATCATATTTAAACATTTCTACTTGTATTTCTACTTTTGTACCTAGAAAAAGTACAAAACCCCATTTCTGGAAAAGTTGGGACATTTTGTAAAATGCAAAAAATAAAACAAGAAAAAAGAAACAGTTTTCACTTTTAATTCTCTTTAGAAAAATGAGTTAACTGACTCATATTTAGCAAAAATATTTGTATTAATTTAACTAAACAACTTAATCATATTTCATAAACATAAACAAATTAAAAATATGAAGCTGCAGCTTCATAAAAAATGAGAGGCATGTTTACCTCACCTATACATCACCCATATACTGCACCACTACTCCAGAGTCCACTAAACCTTCCTGGAGGTCTTTTGCAGCTAAACAGGTGTTTATGGTTTGCCGTTCTAGCAATCCTATGATCAGCTGCATTGAGGGTGTGCTTCCTTCAGGAACCCGTCTGTGACATGTGTTGATAAAGCTTTACAGGTGTGTGGCTGGACATCACATCACACATCATATTGATGAACTGACCATAGAGACCAGCACTTATTGCCCTACTTATAGGGGAGAAGGATCCCTTAGTAAGAAGTGAGTTATTTTGTTTTTACAGATGTGAGTAGAACTGTAGCACCAGTTCAGTTTTCCCCACCCTCTTTCCTGACGGGCTGTCTCAAGTAAAGTTACATGTAATGATCCAGTGAAAGCAGTAGGGCCCACATAATCCTTAGAATAATCATCAAAAAAAGTAAAAAATTATTGCTGTGAAGTAAGTAAGTTCACTCAAATTACAATTTTAGTATAATCTTTAAATAAGTAATGTTGACTACACATGTTGACTACATCTAACATTTATAAATTGGTTTCATTAATATTGCAGTGGAGTGTTTGAAGTAGTACATCTTCCACTTTAATGAAGACATCATACAATATAATATAATATAAAATATTTTCATATAATATATCATATATCATGTATTATGTGTCATATCATATCATATAACATAATTAAATCATATAAAAATATTAAAATGTGCAGGACCAGCGAACCTGTGGTGTATGGCAGTGCATCCTACTATGGCCTTTTCCAACTAATCAGATAATAAACAGGGGTAAGAGCAGAGAAGATACTAGGCTGTGCACTTCAGAGGTACTCCAGGAACTATTCTAGGTCTTTGGTGAAGCTGCAGCTCCACTGTTGACCGTATTGCTTGAGGTGAAGGAATCTCCAGTCTTCCATGTCTTCCATGAGTCTGTTTCTTCAGGATATTTCACTGTTGGCACCATAAAAGTACACAAGAAAAAATGTGTTGGCACAATACTGAAGTGCCATTCAATGGAATACCACCCTATCAACATCAGACGCAACAACCTACACATAAACACCTAAAATAACAGCAGACTACACTGATCAGAACATCCACACCCAGTATCTCAGCCCAACACATTTAGCCAGAACTCTATTTAGACTTTGATGCCTATGGACCTCACCCAAGTAAAGGTAACACTAAAACGTTAGAACTAAAAGGTTCTTCTATGCATTTCAGTCAGTAGGGTTAAGTAAAAGAAAGCCACAGAGAGAAAGTGTGTATCTGCTTAGTGCTACACTTTATCTCCTCACAGTGAAGATCTTTTCCAGTGTTGTGAAAATCTCAGTACCTGTTCATGCTTTATTAAAGGAGACATATTCAATGGAAGTGTAGACGTCTTCAGACAATAGCTCATCCTCTTCTGCTACATCAGACAGAAAGAAGGCAGAGTTAGTGCACATCACTCATTCAGTCAACAGGGGGAGCTAAATTGCTGTGAAGGAACAGAACAGGAGATTCTCACCGCCCTTCTTTAAAAAACACTGTCTTGTGAGAAGAGAAGCCAGTGCTAGCAGCAGAAGACCACCACCACTCCCCACGACTATGAGGACTGTCCAGATCCCTGCAATAGAACATATGCATTTGCACTGCAAGGAATGACATTCCAGTTCAGCAGTTTTAGACTATTTTGGACCATTAATTAATAAAGTTCCAACACACACTGTTAAAATCACTACATTTAGTTGTGGTCAGAGGTTTGAATGCTCTCCTCAGGGACTGAGTGGCAGGGTTAGCGTTCAGTGTGAATGCTGCTAACATAAAAACATCAAAAATGTTGTGCGATTGACTGCTCAAAAAGATTCAGCAAAAATGTGGAGCTCTCCTTTTTCAAAAAGGACACTTCCCCCCTTATTTGTACACGGTAAAGTGGTAAAAAGCCAAGCTTAAGGTAGCGTAGGCAAACCTGGATGATCCAGTCTACCAAATGAGCCTCAAATGAAAGTTATGACCTGGGCAGTACACCAGGTTAACACCTGGCTACGGGAGCAGTGTGGCTCAAAATTGTGCAGTGCACCTAAACATTGGTCAGATCAAGGTCAGCTCATGTTCTCAACACGAACCGCTCCAGAGTACGGTTGGGACCAGGTCCACATAGAAAAGGCCTGCATTTACAGCACTCACTGGATTGACCAACACACAGTACAGGGTGGACCATTTATATGGATACACCTAAATAAAATGGCAATGGTTGGTGATATTAACTTCCTGTTTGTGGCACATTGGGAGGGGGAAAACTTTTCAAGATGGGTGGTGACCATGGCGGCCATTTTGGATCCAACTTTAGTTTTTTCAATGGGAAGAGGGTCATGTGACACATCAAACTTATTGAGAATTTCACAAGAAAAACAATGGTTCAAGAACAAGAAAAAACTGTAGTATCCGTAGTTTCAGGTGCTGCACATCTCGTATCTTTTCTTGTGAAATTCTTAATAAGTTTGATGTGTCACATGACCCTCTTCCCATTGAAAAAACTAAAGTTGGATCCAAAATGGCTGACTTCAAAATGGCCGCCTCAATACCTCAGTGAGTCATATTTACATGTACAGTTTCATCAAATCCTCAAACTCAATTAGACAGAAGGCTTTAGTGCTTAAATATGTGATAGAAACAGAGGAGCAGTTCATAGCTTTACTAGACAAGCTTTCAGTTGAAGTGCTGGTTGAAGCTTCTGTTGGTTTAGTAGATGTTGGATCAGATGTGGATGTGGTTAAATGTTGTAAACCTAGAACACAGAGAAAAACATATATTTATTTAGGTCAAAATTGTATAATGTTTGTTTTTACTTATCAAGGTGATAGGATCAAGGATCAAGTGATTTATTTCTAAAAGCATTTTAAATTATGTGAGAATTGACATTTCTCTCTCCTGGGCTCCCCCTACAGATGGAAAGTGGAATAAGTGCTTTGAGCCACCCCTGAAAGACACGCTATACACATTTCTGGACAAGCTGAGAGATGCAGAAGCAGCATCTGAAGGTAGAGAAACATGTGGACTGAGTGCTGGAGAGAGGTCTCATGAAGCTCCACCAACGATCCATATTGCAGTAGCAGTGTAAAATTACAGAGACGCCGTTCACCCTGCAGCTGATTTAAGGTAAGAATGCTACATACTGCTGCTTTAAAGCTTTTCCTAACGAAGAATGTCAATCATTCTGGAAGCATCTATAGGTTTCAGTTCCTGAGAGATGGAGCTTATTTGTACTGAGAGATTTTCACACTTACAGGTTTCATTCAGGGTCAGCTCCACTGTAGTTCCATTACAGTAGTATCTTCCAGCATCTGACTGTAAGGCTTTGAAGATAATCAGCACTATATCAGCTCCTGAACTGTAACGTCTGTCTGAATCAGTGATGTGTTTGGTCTGCTCTCCATCATTAGTGGTCAGAATGTCCACTCTCTCTCCATTGATGTCTCTGCTCCAGGTCACTTTCCCTTTAGTTAGTTTTCCACAGGGAAGAGTTGCACGCCTGTTCTCCTTCACCCTCACACACAGAGATTCTGTTATGAAGAAATAAATACAGTCGTTATTAAAGTGTGAGGACCTGATGATGAAACATGATTTGAATATTGTACCTTATTTAAGGTCTTCATTCATCTCAGCATCACTGGTATGATTTCTCTTACTATCTGATCTGTGTTTTGTCCTTTTATATCTTATTTTTTTTAATAAAGTGACACTTTTTTGAACAAGAGGTGGGTGGATGGACAGGCTTCACTGATCTCTGAGGTGATCCAGTCACAATTCCATATTGAGTTAAACTGTTAAATAAAGTAATAAAATAATAAAAAGTTGACATTAACTAAATGTACATTTTTTAAATGGTCAGTATCCATTAGACATTACGGAAATTGTGGGCCAATGCAGATATGAGATCTACTTTCTAGGTTGGAGCAAACATCTGAGTCAGAATCACAGTAAGTCAAAGTTGATAGTTGTAACTTTTAATAATATTAATAATAAAAAAACACCTAATACTGGCATTTCCTCATTTGCAGGTGCTATAACCCCTGGTCATAATATCCACTCTGGGGGGTTTTCTGTTTGTGGTCATTGAGTGGGAGGAGGTGTCTGATTTGCCACTTGGGAAACTGTCAGGACCTCATTCTCGTGCTCTTCCCTGGGGCAATCCCAGGGCTCCGCCCAAGAGCCCTGTCAGCAGCCAAGCTTCTGGAGAGTGGCTGATCATGCGCACTGCAGTCGCTTCCCCCATCGTTAACCTCATGCACCTCACCTGGGACGGTGGCGAAGTTACAAACTCTGTTTGGTAACTCAGGACTCTAACCACTGAGCCACTACTGCCCATAAGTCTTTTTCCCATGAGAGTTTTTCATTTGTCTGACAGGGTACAGGATGTGAGGTTGCACGCTACATTACACTATGTCAAAGATCTGAGCCTTGTCTTTGATGTAGTGCAGTGAAGTTTGTAACTTTGCCACTTTTGTAACTTTTCCTGGGACGGTGGCTACGAAAGCCTTAGGCCTTCATGAACTGGTTGCTGTGAATTCACTGAAACTTCCAAGGTCCAGAGAGTTCCACAGCCTGCTCTAGTCGTGTCCTTCTCTGCCCCGTCTCTGGTGCTCTGTTTATCTTGGGTAATAATGCTTTTGTTATTGTTTGGTTTCTGTGTTAGCTTAGCCCTTTTGCTCTGGGTGTCCTGGTTTTTTTGTTTGTGTAGGCCCGAGCCCGGCTTGTGGCTTTTTGTTGTTATTAATATCCCGGCCCTGTTTAGCACCCAGGTGCTGCAGGTGGGTTTCTGTCCCCTCCTGAGCTAGGCTCAGTAGTTGTTGGTTATCCTGCCCTGTTTTGGTTTTGTTAATTGCTCGTATACTCGAGCTCCTTACTCTTCCCAGTCCCCTGTTTGTTGTTTTGTTGAAGTCCAGTCTGATTGGTCCAGTTTGTATTGTTTGTTGGTTTTGTCCCTCTGTTGCTGCTGTCTTGGTTGTCCTAACTGGGCTTATTAAAGTCTTGCATCGTCCCATCTCTGCAAGTGTTTCCTGGTTTTCCACTGCCACGCCTGACCAGGCATGATGGAAACATCCACCATAAAAGTGGGGAGTTGTTGAGGTATGGTCTGGGAGAGAAGCTGAGGACCCTCTCTTCCTTCTGTCCTGGAAATTCATTCTGTCAGACCACTTTTAGGAGGTTTCTTGGTTTATTGTGAGTCTAATTTGAGAAACAGGCTTTGCTGTAATACCTGGCTAGTATCGCATTGAACATAATTGGTGGGAGAAGGTAAGAGATGAGCAGGTAGGGTTTAGATCATAGTTTGTAAGATTGGATTTATTATTTTGGCATGGCTCTTTCCTACAAGCTTATGTCACCCAGTTTTATACTTTTGTCCAAAGCTCTTCTCTGTGAATCATGTTATACAGGTAGGATAATTATTATCTTATTTATGCAAAACATATAATATTCATACTTTAACAATACAACAGAATTCCTCTTTAAAAACAAACAGGGTCAGCCATGCTACAGCACCCCCTGAAGCAAAGAGGCGTAAAAGCCTTGAACAGTGGCAGCTTAGCAAACCCAGGTATGAAACCCACAACTCTGTTTGGTAACCCAGGACTCTAACCACTGAGCCACTACTGCCCGTACGTCTGTTTTTCATTTGTCTGACAGGGTACAGGATGTGAGGTTGCACGCTACACTACACTATGTCAAAGATCTGAGCCTTGTCTTTGATATAGTGCAGTGAAGTAGGTAACTTTGCTACTTTTCTTGTGGTAAATAGGGTTCAGTTCCCCAACTGGTCTTTTTCTGATGGTAGATGCTGTATTTGATATTGTATTTGAGTTACATGTATCCAATGATGACATTGTAGAATTGTTGGGGACTTCTTTACTCATCTTGTGGTTCTGATCTTGGGCTGACGGTCTTACTTGGAAATGTTGGTAAATGATTTAGTGAAGGGTGGAGTGTCGGATTTCTGTTCTGAGATCTTTTTAAACTCCTCTGCATCTCCACCCTTCTTCCTGAAGACCTCAGAGAGCTCTCTGGATCTGGCCATGATGGTGATCTTCACCCCTCACTTCAACCATCAATCAAGATCAGACCAGACTAAACGTCTGAAGTTTAAATCAGACTCCAGACTCCTCCAGAATAATCCTCTCCAACCATGTTCTGATCATCCACACATTTACACATTTTAAGTAGTAATTAAATTACATTTCTATTAGTTATAACAATAACTGATTTTTTAAGACATTTCTTTAGTTATAATATAAGACAGTCCTTTATTAGTCCAACAGTGGGGAAATTCTCTGTGTCACAGCAGAAAGGGATAGCAAGACACTGTTACAAAAAATATAGATAAATAATTTACACTATAAACACAATATAAATAAGAATTAAAAAGCAATAACAATATTATTTACAGATTATTGCAAATGACTCTTAATTGCACGTGTGTGTGTGTGGGGGGGGGGTATTGCACATAGTATTTTTACATTGAGGGACCTCTGTTCCCTGAACATGTGTAGTTTAAGTGTGTGTGTGTATGTAGTCCGCTGGGAGCAGTGCTGGTTGCTGGTAGTTATGTTCAGTTTGTGTTTAGTTACATTACCTCAGTGTTGATCACAAAGATAAGATCCAGATATGTAAAAATATTCATTGGGTTTTCATTGGGTGTTCTAATTATTCACATGACAGTATACAGCTTTAACAACAATAGAAAACAATGACTGATCCAATGATGTCACCAAAGCAAAGAATACATTTAATAACCATAAAAAAAAACAACCCCTAATCTTATTTAACCCTATTTAACCAAGTCACTTCTTTAGCAGGAGCTTCTGATAAGAAGCCAATTTGTAGTGGTCGTTGGGCAATTAGGTTTGTGGATGGAGGGCAGTGTAATGGAGAACGAGTGCAGTGTGCGAATATCGGTAAATCTTTTGAAGAGGAAGATCGGCAGCTGTTGTTCGATGCAGATACCGGATATGATGGTGTGCTCAGAAAGCAAACGGTTTATTTTAAGATGAAGATGATGGAACTTTTGAAAGGAAGAGGTGCAGATGCAGATGCAGATCTGGTGCCCGAGGTGAAAGAACGTGGGGGGCAGGCCTATATTAGACCAGAGGAGATAAGTGTGAAGTCTGCCACATCCTTGGTGGTGTGATCTGTTGAAGTTATGAAGCTGGGTGCTGTTCTAAGATCTAATCAGTGGTTGGGGATAAGAAGGGCTCGAAGTTCGGATTGGGTGTATGATTTAATGTGCAGGTATAGCATTATGGGAAATATAGGTTATATGGTTGTGTGCAGACTTTGCATGGAATTGGTGGTACTCAATATGCATTCATGGTGCCAGTGGGGCTAGGTCTGGCCTTAGTTGCAATGAAGGCCAGTATGGTTCTACAGTCACAACAGACCTTACTGTTTAGCCTTCCGGAGGTGTTATAGGCTTAATTCAGCAAAACACTGACAGAGGTGCCTACCTGATGACCCCTGTGAAGACCTCACCTTGTAGAAGGTGATTAGAATATGGGTGAAGGGTGTGTAACCCCAATGATTAAATCCAGGAATTTTATCTTATATTATTTTACTCACCTAAGAAACTAACATAAAAATGAAGTAAAACAACTACTCTTATTCTCAACTAGTACACCAATCATATAAAGCATAGTGTCCACCCCTTATATGTGTCTAAACAAAGGAGGTAAATGGGATGTAAATGTATAATCACCCTCCTTCTTACCTGTCCGTAATCTTAACCCTTCAAAGCCAAGTGTATCGTATTTGATACATTTTGAGTTTTGGAGACCTCTGTGGCATTAATGTGGTAAAATGACCTTAAATACTAAATAGGAAACATATAAACAGCAATAATATATTCAGTTATGTTATAATATATTATAAAAATAATATTACAAAATAATTGATTATATAAATAAGAAAATGTTCAGATAAATGCTTTTTTTCACATTCCTGGTGGATTATCCATTTACAACATGAGCCACAATAACACAGGTTTTTGAGTTTTAAATTACATGAGTATGTTTTTAAAGCAAGGAGTATAGGCTTATATAAAAGTATAACAAACTTGCTGTGCGCAATACATCCCCAATCAAAATAAGTTCATTAATTAAATTTTATAATTTATACATTATATTCTAATACTAATTGATATAATACTTTAATTTATGTCAATATATTGTTTATTAAAATTTCTGAACTTATTTTAGTAAAACTGGAATATTATATTATAATTATATATTATATTTAGTGTTTATTTTTTTCAATTATTGGTCAGAAGGTCAAAAAAACACTCTAGTTTTAAACATATTGAATTTTCTGTCAACTACTTGATGATGATTTTATGATTAGAAAAGTCTTTATTGAAACATAGCAGATCATTAGAGGCTCAAAAGCTTCTAAATAAGCTAAAGTGTGCCTGGCAACCACTTTGCAACACCATAACAACCATCAGTAGCCACTCTTTAGCACTAAAGGAAGGCAATGATAATACAGGTATGAATTTGTTGGTAATGGTAATGTGTTTATTGTCAAAACTGCAGTAATGTTCTCCACTACTCTGTACAAATCAATGTGTTCCAACAGACTGTGGTGACCCTTAACTGGAGCCAGGATTCACTCACACTTAAACTAAATGCCACTCAGATATCTTTTGCTCACTGTGAGTCTGCACTGCATCATCAAAACCACATCCTGTTTCATCACAAAAAGATAAAGTAAATAGATCTTTGGTCCAAGATTCAGATTCAGAAATATGTTGTTACTGAGTAATCCACCCTTGCATGTAAATAAGGGTTAAAGATTTACAGAGACTGAAATACAGACACTAATGAACTGTAAAATCAGAAAACTTTGTGTGGTTACAAGCAAAAGAACAGTGTGTTCTTTCAAATACTCTGAATTCAATAACGGTTCGTTCCAATTGTCTGTTTGAGCTGAATAAACCCAGTTCAACTGCTCGTTACCACTTGAAGTCGTGGACGGATGGACAGACAAACCACTTGTGGATTATTCCACAGTGTGGAATAACATGGACAACATTGCACTGCACTTATTACAAAATACTTCTTACATCTTTAGGCTTTAAAATGTTATAAACTCTGAATGTATTTAAATTATTGTTATTTTAAATTCAGGTTCTAGTTTTGGGGGCCAGGTTTTCTACATTGTCATCATTTATCCAACAAGCAATTGAACGTTTTATTGCAGATGTCTCTTACCAGAGAAAAGCCCCACTAGTTTTTACAGACGTTCCTGTGTTTACTGAGTAATGCACTTTCAAGCCTTAATGAGTGTTAAGTGGTTAACTGAGGTAAATACTTTGAATATCTGAGCTGAATAAACCCAGTTTAAATGCCTGTTACCTCATGTAGTCTTTTTTTTTTAACAGGTGAAGTATTTATTACGGCGCAGGATAAGCACATTAACTAAACCTGATAAATAATGTCTGCATGACCTCTTGTTTTAGTATTTTCTTGTGTTCTGACCTCTTGTCTGACCTCTCAGACTCTTGTTTTTGTGCTTTGCCCCTTTAACTATGCTCGAGTCTGAAGTGAGATACACACTAAAGGTGGAGAGATACGGTGGAGTGTGCGGTGGTCCTGTATATCTGTATCAGTGAGAGTGTAAAGTACTCACCACTGCTGACCAGAAGAAAACATGCCCACAGCAGGAGACGGAGAACCCCGGCACACTCCATCACACTCTCGCAGTGTGTGTGTGTGACAGAGAGGAGACAGTGGAGGTTTAAATATAACGGAAGACTGAAACAGAAGCTGACCACAGAGTGAGAAAAACACATTTCCTCCTGTTTCAGCATGTACATGTGTAGAGCTTCCCACACCTCTTCTCTGAAAGAGGACGCAATACCCATTAATCAGCACCAAAAACAACTGCTGTTGGGAAGCGCCTATGTTTGCCTTTTTGACACCGTCTACAGCTGGTCAACGAACGCGTCTCCAGTATCGGGATCAGGTCACATTCCACCTCCCAGTACAACCAAAACCCTTCCCAGTTTAACAGAAACGCTTCCCAGTTTAACCTAATCACATCCCATTATAACCAAAATCCATCCCAGTTTAACCAAAACCCTTCCCAGTTTAACCAAAACATCTCCCAGTTTAACCAAAACCCTTCCCAGTTTAACCAAAACATCTCCCAGTATAACCAAAACCCTTCCCAGTTAAACCAAATCACCTTCCAGTTTAACAAAACCCTTTCCCAGTTTAACCTAATCACCTCCCAGTACAACCAAAACCCTTACCAGTTTAACAGAAACGTTTCCCAGTTTGACCTAATCACATCCCATTATAACCAAAACCCTTCCCAGTTTAACCAAAACATCTCCCAGTATAACCAAAACCCTTCCCAGTTAAACCAAATCACCTCCCAGTTTAACCAAAACCCTTCCCAGTTAAACCAAATCACCTCCCAGTTTAACAAAACCCTTTCCCAGTTTAACCTAATCACATCCCATTATAATCAAAACCCTTCCCAGTTTTACCTAATCACATCCCAGTACAACCAAAACCCTCCCTAGTTTAACCAAAACACCTCCCAGCACAACCAAAACCCTTCCCAGTTTAACCAAAACCCTTCCCAGGTTAACAAAAACGTTTCCCAGTTTGACCTAATCACATCCCAACTTCCAAAACAATCATTCAGCCTTTTATTTAGATGGGTTTTTGACAGTGTGCCATAATAACATTAGGACTAGGCTATCTTCTTCTAGCCTTCCTAGCACACAGCTACCTATGTGAAAACACTGAGAGTCAACCCTGATCACGCACCAATCAGAACCTTCAATAGATTGATAAAAGGGCCCGAGACCGTGGACCCAGAGAGACCTGAAGGAAGAGGTCAAGGATACCAGAGGAGGTGGAAGAGGAGGAAGAGTAGAAGGTGGTGGAGGAGGAGTAGGTGGAGGATGAGGACGAGAATAAGGAGGGAGAGGCGGACAAGGTGAAGGAAGAGGAACAGAAGATTGTGGAGAAGGAGAAAGAGGTGGAAGAGGAGGAGGTGGAGGAAAAAGAGGTGGAGGAGGGGGTAGGCAAATTTGTGACACTCTAGTTGACCATGTCATACACAAATCCATAACCTTTGATCTCTTAGATCTTTAAAGAACCCAAGGAGAGGCAAAGTGTTATAGGGTCAATGTTTGTATTTGGTTTTCTCTAGGCTCTTTTTGGGGGAATTATGGATTTAGAGCTTCAGGAAATGGATGCATCACTTCATAAAAAGTCTTCAAGCAATCAAGAGTACAGTAGAGGTCAGAGAGCTCTGCAGCTGCTTACAGGAGCCTACATAGCTGCAGGGTTGAGGAGGTGGAATGTCCTCACGATGACTGTGATAATTAAGCTAATTAAGGTCTGAGCTCTATGTAAAAGTCATCTGAGAGCTCAATTCTTGGGGGACTTAAACTTGTTCATGGTGCCCCTTTTTGCCTTTAGGAGATCAGTTCCAGTTTAGTACCCACATGGTGCTATTCACATGGACAAAAGCTCTGAGCAGGGGTACCCAACCTTTTGCAGGTACATGTTGTTCAGCTGTTCTCTTTAGTTTTCTAAAACTTCTCTGAACGGTGATGACATCACCATTCAGTGAACAGATGTTTTAGCTGCAGTGAGGCATCATGGGATGGGTTATTCTGAGCGGACTGGAGCAGAAGTGTGTGAGAGCAGTCATGAATTAGGAAGTGTGTTTGTTTGTGTGTGAGTAAGAGACAGAGAAAGAGGAAGAGTGGGGGATCACTTTATTTAGTTTGTTATTTCAGTACAGAGGTCCACACCACTAAAATAAGGTCATCTGAAATCCTGAAATAATATTAATATTTATTTATATCATAATATTTCTCAATCTGGGAGAATTATACACCATCATATTTAAACATTTCTACTTGTATTTCTACTTTTGTACCTAGAAAAAGTACAAAACCCCATTTCTGGAAAAGTTGGGACATTTTGTAAAATGCGAAAAATAAAACAAGAAAAAAGAAACAGTTATCACTTTTAATTCTCTTTAGAAAAATGAGTTAACTGACTCACATTTAGCAAAAATATTTGTATTAATTTAACTAAACAACTTAATCATATTTCATAAACATAAACAATTTAAAAATATGAAGCTGCAGCTTCATAAAAAATGGGAGGCATGTTTACCTCACCTATACATCACCCATATACTGCACCACCACTCCAGAGTGCACTAAACCTTCCTGGAGGTCTTTTGCAGCTAAACAGGTGTTTATGGTTTGCCATTCTAGCAATCCTATGATCAGCTGCATTGAGGGTGTGCTCCCTTCAGGAACCCGTCTGTGACATGTGTTGATAAAGCTTTACAGGTGTGTGGCTGGACATCACATCACACATCATATTGATGAACTGACCATAGAGACCAGCACTTATTGCCCTACTTATAGGGGAGAAGGATCCCTTAGTAAGAAGTGAGTTATTTTGTTTTTACAGATGTGAGTAGAACTGTAGCACCAGTCCAGTTTTCCCCACCCTCTTTCCTGACGGGCTGTCTCAAGTAAAGTTACATGTAATGATCCAGCTAAAGCAGTAGGGCCCACATAGTCCTTAGAATAATCATCAAAAAAAGTAAAAAATTATTGCTGTGAAGTAAGTAAGTTCACTCAAATTACAATTTTAGTATAATCTTTAAATAAGTAATGTTGACTACACATGTTGACTACATCTAACATTTATAAATTGGTTTCATTAATATTGCAGTGGAGTGTTTGAAGTAGTACATCATCCACTTTAATGAAGACATAATACAATATAATATAATATAAATTAATTGTATTTAATTTAATATTAATTAATATTATGTGTCATATCATATCATATAACATAATTAAATCATATAAAAATATTAAAATGTGCAGGACCAGCGAACCTGTGGTGTATGGCAGTGCATCCTACTATAGCCTTTTCCAACTAATCAGATAATAAACAGGGGTAAGAGCAGAGAAGACACTAGGCTGTGCACTTCAGAGGTACTCCAGGAACTATTCTAGGCCTTTGGTGAAGCTGCAGCTCCACTGTTGACCGTATTGCTTGAGGTGAAGGAATCTCCAGTCTTCCATGTCTTCCATGAGTCTGTTTCTTCAGGATATTTCACTGTTGGCACCATAAAAGTACACAAGATAAAATGTGTTGGCACAATACTGAAGTGCCATTCAATGCAATGCCACCCTATCAACATCAGACACAACAACCTACACATAAACACCTAAAATAACAGCAGACTACACTGATCAGAACATCCACACCCAGTATCTCAGCCCAACACATTTAGCCAGAACTCTATTTAGACTTGGATGCCTATGGACCTCACCCAAGTAAAGGTAACACTAAAACGTTAGAACTAAAAGGTTCTTCTATGCATTTCAGTGAGTAGGGTTAAGTAAAAGAAAGCCACAGAGAGAAAGTGTGTATCTGCTTAGTGCTACACTTTATCTCCTCACAGTGAAGATCTTTTCCAGTGTTGTGAAAATCTCAGTACCTGTTCATGCTTTATTAAAGGAGACATATTCAATGGAAGTGTAGACGTCTTCAGACAATAGCTCATCCTCTTCTGCTACATCAGACAGAAAGAAGGCAGAGTTAGTGCACATCACTCATTCAGTCAACAGGGGGAGCTAAATTGCTGTGAAGGTACAGAACAGGAGATTCTCACCGCCCTTCTTTAAAAAACACTGTCTTGTGAGAAGAGAAGCCAGTGCTAGCAGCAGAAGACCACCACCACTCCCCACGACTATGAGGACTGTCCAGATGCCTGCAATAGAACATATGCATTTGCACTGCAAGGAACGACATTCCAGTTCAGCAGTTTTAGACTATTTTGGACCATTAATTAATAAAGTTCCAACACACACTGTTAAAATCACTACATTTAGTTGTGTTCAGAGGTTTGAATGCTCTCCTCAGGGACTGAGTGGCAGGGTTAGCGTTCAGTGTGAATGCTGCTAACATAAAAACATCAAAAATGTTGTGCGATTGACTGTTCAAAAAGATTCAGCAAAAATGTGGAGCTCTCCTTTTTCAAAAAGGACACTTCCCCCCTTATTTGTACACGGTAAAGTGGTAAAAAGCCAAGCTTAAGGTAGAGTAGGCAAACCTGGATGATCCAGTCTACCAAATGAGCCTCAAATGAAAGTTATGACCTGGGCAGTACACCAGGTTAACACCTGGCTACGGGAGCAGTGTGGCTCAAAATTGTGCAGTGCACCTAAACATTGGTCAGATCAAGGTCAGCTCATGTTCTCAACACGAACCGCTCCAGAGTACGGTTGGGACCAGGTCCACATAGAAAAGGCCTGCATTTACAGCACTCACTGGATTGACCAACACACAGTACAGGGTGGACCATTTATATGGATACACCTAAATAAAATGGCAATGGTTGGTGATATTAACTTCCTGTTTGTGGCACATTGGGAGGGGGAAAACTTTTCAAGATGGGTGGTGACCATGGTGGCCATTTTGGATCCAACTTTAGTTTTTTCAATGGGAAGAGGGTCATGTGACACATCAAACTTATTGAGAATTTCACAAGAAAAACAATGGTTCAAGAACAAGAAAAACTGGAAGCACAGGCTTCCAGTATCCGTAGTTTCAGGTGCTGCACATCTCGTATCTTTTCTTGTGAAATTCTTAATAAGTTTGATGTGTCACATGACCCTCTTCCCAAAAAAGTTGGATTCAAAATGGCTGACTTCAAAATGGCCGCCTCAATACCTCAGTGAGTCATAATTACATGTACAGTTTCATCAAATCCTCAAACCCAATTAGACAGAAGGCTTTAGTGCTTAAATATGTGATAGAAACAGAGGAGCAGTTCATAGCTATACTAGACAAGCCTTCAGTTGAAGTGCTGGTTGAAGCTTCTGTTGGTTTAGTAGATGTTGGATCAGATGTTGGATCAGATGTGGATGTGGTTAAATGTTGTAAACCTAGAACACAGAGAAAAACATATATTTATTTAGCTCAAAATTGTATAATGTTTGTTTTTACTTATTAAAAGCAAAATTATAAAATAAAAGAGATGAAAATTCCACTTTATAGATATATAGAGTTGGATCAGTGATGTCAGTGTGAGGTTACTAAATAGATAATGAAATAAAACCATAATGAAAAATGATAGATGCTTTTTCATTCATGAGGTTCAGCAGACACTCTTATCTACACTATCAACACTCTTATCTACAGCAAGCTAGACAGCGTTAATATAGTAGATTCAAGACTTCTGCTGCAAGACTTCAAAAACACACTGTGAGAGAGCAGATTGTTACCTTCTAGAAAAATTTAACATGATCCAACTCATCCTGTAAATAATGGTTCATCCTGGCTGTCAAAACAAACTATAATTAAAGATTTAGGCGTGTGATACATCGGCAGCATCTAATTTAAATAGTGTATTGTTGTATTGTCTCCCCATCTTCTAAAAATCTACTCCTGTTAGAATCTACTCCCATTTTCCCTGCAGGATCAAGTGATATATTTCTAAAAGCATTTTAAATTATGCGAGAATTGACATTTCTCTCTCCTGGGCTCCCCCTACAGATGGAAAGTGGAGTAAGTGCTTTGAGCCACCCCTGAAAGACACGCTATACACATTTCTGGACAAGCTGAGAGATGCAGAAGCAGCATCTGAAGGTAGAGAAACATGTGGACTGAGTGCAGGAGAGAGGTCTCATGAAGCTCCACCAACGATCCATATTGCAGTAGCAGTGTAAAATTACAGAGACGCCGTTCACCCTGCAGCTGATTTAAGGTAAGAATGCTACATACTGCTGCTTTAAAGCTTTTCCTAACGAAGAATGTCAATCATTCTGGAAGCATCTATAGGTTTCAGTTCCTGAGAGATGGAGCTTATTTGTACTGAGAGATTTTCACACTTACAGGTTCCTGTTATGGTCAGCTCCACTGTAGTTCCATTACAGTAGTATCTTCCAGCGTCTGACTGTAAGGCTTTGAAGATAATCAGCACTATATCAGCTCCTGAACTGTAACGTCTCTCTGAATCAGTGATGTGTTTGGTCAGCTCTCCATTGTGAGTGGTCAGAATGTCCACTCTCTCTCCATTAATGTCTCTGCTCCAGGTCACTTTCCCTTTAGTTAGTTTTCCACAGGGAAGAGTTGCATAACTGTTCTCCTTCACCCTCACACACAGAGATTCTGTTATGAAGAAATAAATACAGTGAGGTATTGTGTATTATAGTGTGAGGAATTGTGTGGTATTGTGTATTATAGTGAGAGGTATTGTGTATTATAGTGTGAGGTATTGTGAGGTATTGTGTATTATAGTGTGAGGTATTGTGTGGTATTGTGTATTATAGTGTGAGGTATTGTGTATTATAGTGTGAGGTATTGTGTGGTATTGTGTATTATAGTGTGAGGTATTGTGTATTATAGTGTGAGGTATTGTGTGGTATTGTGTATTATACTGTGAGGTATTGTGTATTATACTGAGAGATATTGTGTATTATAGTGTGAGGTATTGTGTATTATAGCGTGAGGTATTGTGTGGTATTGTGTATTATAGTGTGAGGTATTGTGTATTATAGTGTGAGGTATTGTGTATTATAGTGTGAGGTATTGTGAGGTATTGTGTATTATAGTGTGAGGTATTGTGTATTATAGTGTGAGGTATTGTGAGGTATTGTGTATTATAGTGTGAGGTATTGTGTATTATAGTGTGAGGTATTGTGAGGTATTGTGTATTATAGTGTGAGGTATTGTGTATTATAGTGTGAGGTATTGTGTGGTATTGTGTATTATAGTGTAAGGTATTGTGTATTATAGTGTGAGGTATTGTGTATTATAGTGTGAGGTATTGTGTGGTATTGTGTATTATAGTGTGAGGTATTGTGTATTATAGTGTGAGGTATTGTGTGGTATTGTGTATTATAGTGTGAGGTATTGTGTATTATAGTGTGAGGTATTGTGTATTATAGCGTGAGGTATTGTGTGGTATTGTGTATTATAGTGTGAGGTGTTGTGTATTATAGTGTGAGGTATTGTGTGGTATTGTGTATTATAGTGTGAGGTATTGTGTATTATAGTGTGAGGTATTGTGTATTTACTGATCTGAGGTAAAGCCCATTCACAATTCTGTATTCACAAGATTATATTTTTATTTATATATTTTTAGATTCCTAATGCCAAGCTCAAACCATATGATGTTTTTGTCTTTCATAGATATCCCACCTCTCCTGCAACTAGGTGGCATTTCCCAAATATTGAAATACAATATTACACACAATATCCCAGAAATGAAGCATCTGTTTTTGCTCAGTAGACTTTTCAGTGTTTTCTGTGGGCGGGGTTTACAGTTGACCGCTCTTATTGCATCAGTTCAGTTCTGTGTCCTGCAGCTCCATGGCAGAGTGTTCAGAACGGGACATACCACACTACCACTATATATGAACAAAAGTATTGGGACACCTGCTTATTCATTGTTTTTGACATGCTTAGTCATGGTTTTAAAAGAGTTTCTCCTGCTTCTGTGGGAGTAACTGTCTCTACTGTCCAGAGAAGAAGACTTTCTACTAGATTCTGGAGGAGCGACTTTGATCAGCAACAAGAGCATTGGTGAGGTCAGGATGTTGAACGATCACCACACCACCTCATCATTCCCAACTCCTCAGCTCATCCCAAAAGTACTAGTAGATAGATAGTCCTATTCTATTGGCAGTACTTCTTCTCTACAGGGACTAGACAAGCTGTATGTGTGCATTTGCACATCTGTGTCAGCAATGGGTGCAGCTTAAAGTAGCTGAATGCATTCATTAGAAGGGGTGTCCACAAACTTTTTAAATGTTGCTCTGCAGCAGATATCCATCCCCTGATATAAACTCCACCATCATCATGGGTTGCTTGGGGGGCTTCATGCCCCTCTAGCCCATGCCTGGCATTAGGCAGCATGGTGCTAATAAGTTCATGATGTTTATCTGCTCCAGAGAATCCTATTCTATTCTTCTTGTTCATGGGTCATATTCATAGACAGCTCTTATCAACTCCTTTTCTAAATTTACCTTTCACACCACTCCTGTGTGAAGTATTACCAGTTCCTCCGTATCTAACTACTTAGTGGTCTTATGTTGTGGGCTGTTCTGACTTCCTGAACTCTTGATTTTAATATTTGTCTCCTTTAGTTCTGCAGTTCATACTTTTACACTGATCTTCTGCAGTTCACCTCTTTCTTTAATCTGTTAAGATGTTTTAGAATTGCCCAAAGAAGCCTGCAAATGAATCCTGCTTGAGGATCCTCTTAAACGGAACTTCTTCAGTTTGCTTGTCAAGCAGACCTTCTTCTTGAATAAGACTCAGAAATACACAATAAAAGCATAGGGTCATGAGGTGGCAATGCCGTAGAAGAACCAATTTCATAAAGAACCTGATTTTGTAAAAGAGATGTGACCTATAAATTGATTGATTTGTAAAGATTCTTCTCACTCAAACATCTCGAAGACGAACATGGTTCCTTATGGAGCCAAAAGTGGTTCTTCTATGGGAACACTCAAAGAACCCTTTGTAGCACCTGTATTTATAAGAGTGTAGTTCTATTTATATGTATCAGTGTGAGGAGAGTGTAAAGTACTCACCACTGCTGACCAGGAGAACCCGTCCACACAGCAGGAGAAAGAGGAACCCAACACACTCCATCATGCTCACACAGGGTGTGATAGACCAGATGGTGGAAGTATAAATATGGCAGAAAGTAAAGACAGAAACTGACCACAGTGTGAGAAACCCATTTCCTCCAGTTCTCTGACCTCACTCAGCTGTTCTACCAGGGTGTGGATGTGTATGACAAACAGCCTCCCAAAATGATGTAGAGCCTATATATATATATATATATATATATATATATATATATATATATATATATATATATATATATATATATATATATGTGTGTGTGTGTGTGTGTGTGTGTCCAAATGTTTGTGGACACCCCTTGTAATGAATGCATTCAGCTACTTTAAGTTGCACCCATTTCTGACACAGTTGTGCAAATGCACACACAGCTTGTCTCTGTCCCTGTAGAGAAGTACTGCCAATAGAATAGGACTCTCTGGAGCAGATCAACATCATTAACTTATTAGCACCATGCTGCCTAATGCCAGGAGTGGGCTAGAGGGGTATAAAGCCCCTCACTGATGATGATGGTGGAGTTTATATCAGGGGATGGTATGACTATTCTGGATGAGTGTGTCCCCTCACAGATCATCTCAAACTGGAGGAGTAGTAAAAATGGAGACATTTGAAAATGTCTGCTCTGGCACTATCAGACGTATCCGTTCGTATCGGACAGGCAAAATCGGGTGCACCAGGCTTTCCATTCCTGTTTGGGGGATTTTCACTTGTTCTTCCAGCAAAAGGCTTCCAGAGAATCTTCTAGTTGTCTGGCTGCTCTGCTCTTTTGTGGTCTATCCACAGACGTTTGAAGATATTCAGGTCAGGAAACTGTGAGGGCCATGGCTAAACCTTGAGCTTTAGGATCATCAGGATTAGGATCCTGCCAGAGAAGCTCATCCTTTCATCTTCAGGTTTGTTTTTACAGATGTTTGATGTTTGCATCCAGAATTTGTTGATATTTAATTGCATTTATTCTTCCCAGTGAAATGTTCCCTGTGCCACTGGCTGTAACACAAGCCCAAAGCATGATGGACCCACCCTTTCACTTAACAGTTGGAGAGGTGTTCTTTTCTTTAAACTCCTTTTTCTCCAAACATATTTTTGCTCATTTTGACCTAAAACCCATCAAATAATAAATGTTCAGAAGTCTTTATAAAGTTTTTATAAAGCTTGAAATTTGCATTTCAATCCTGACCATTCCTAGCAATGACTGTGGACAAGCTATAGCGCTAACAACTTAATAAAGATCTCAACCCTTGGTGAAAGTTATCTGAGAGGTCAGATCTCTTAGGGTGCCCAAACTTTTGCATGCCTGAAATGCAAAAGTGCCTAAAAGTAAAGACTAATGGGTAACTATAAAAGTTAATAGCTACCCATTAGTGCTTTTTTCAAACAGCAGTGGCAGTGCAGGGCAGTGGTGGCTCAGCGGTTAGAGCGCCGGGATATCGATAACAGGGTTGTGGGTTCGATTCCCGGGCTCGGCAAGCTGCCACTGTTGGGCCCTTGAGCAAGGCCCTTTACCCTCTCTGCTCCCCGGGCGCTGGAGTTGGCTGCCCACCGCTCTGGGTGTGTGTGTGTACTCACTGCCCCTAACACGTGTGTGTGTGTGAGTGTGTTCACTACCAGATGGGTTAAATGCGGAGGACACATTTCGCTGTACAGTCCACACTGTACAGTGACGAATACGTGCACCTTTATCACCTTTATCACCTTTTACCTTTATCAAACATGTAATTCATCACAATTACATCACCTTACTGCCCAGACCAGTAGATCATATACCAGTCAACAAATCACAGAATTTATTACATTTTTATTTATAGTTTAGTTTTTGTTTTCTTTTTTATTTTGCTCTTACTGGGATTTTACTTTGGGAGTTCCTGATTTTTCCATCTGTGGTTCTGTTAAAATGTAACTACACAGTTAAACAAGTCATTCAATAGTTAAAAATGATATAACATTAAAATTTTGTTTAAATTGTGCACTCCAGGCTGTTGTTGGTCTTAATTCTGAAAAGTCATTTTTCTCTTTTTTTGATATAAAAATGAGAAACACATGACAAACAGGTAGACTGAAAGTTTATAATCTGCACTTTCTCACAATCTCAGTGAAACTAGTCACTAGTCAAACGAGTCAAAAATAATTCATATAAAAAATATACAGCATTTTTAGTTCTCACTGGTGATAACTGAGAGATCCACGAGTTTTAAGAAATTATCTTTATATTAACATTCATTAATCAAATTAAAAAATATTAAAGAGTAAGTATAATGTTAACAGATGATTCTGAAATGTGGGTAAAATGTAGTCTCAAAGAAAATTTAATAGAATAGAAAAAAAATTGTATGTGTGATTTATTTCTTGGGTTTCTGGACCTTGGCGTAAAGCTGCTCAATTTTATCCTCCGCTAGAAACAAGAAAAAACAGTTGAGAATTAGATCATTGATCATCAGTGTAATTTTTACAGAGATGGTTCTGATACATCCATACACTGCACTAAATATCTGCAGAAGAAATGTATGAGGTCCCAGAGCTGAGACTGAGAACCACCATTCTACACTGTGTAGAACACATGTACACCTGTCTGGACAGTCCACTCTGGATGATCTTTAAAAGGTGCTGAAGAAAGAAAGTACTGCAAGCTCCAGTGTGGACTGCAGACCCATGTCACCCAATTACATCATACCAAAATCCTCTTAATCATCTTAAACCATCATAACTCAAGTGAATATGTCTAGCAGTGGAACTGTGCCCTCTGGAATGATGGTGGTGGAGCTCCATCCAGGACTTTTGGGATGAGCTGGGGAGTTGGGGATGATGAGTTGTGGTGGTGATTATCCAACATCCTGACCTCACTAATGATCCCAATCAGTACAATCAATCAATACTGCAGTCACGCTCTGGGCCCCCTGATCTTACCAACACACAGTGTTGTGTCAGTTGTGTTTGGGTTGTCAGCAGTGTATTATAGAAACCAAAATGTCTTGAGAACCACTGAGGAACCCTCTGTAGAACTTACACAGCAAAACAGCTTGCCATCAGACCTGCACTTTAAGATATGGAGTAAAAACTGTCCTCACCTTTAATTCTGCAGAAATAGAGACACAGCAAGGACACTGATACTATCGCAACCAGGAAACTTCCCGCTACCATGGCAACCACGAGTTTTAGTATGCCTGAAATTAGGAATGCAAAATCACTACGTACATCTGGTCCTCATGATTTTCATGCTTTAAAGGTTTTCACTTCTAAAATGACCTTTTCTGATTATTCTAAAACACACACTATAGGGACAAAAGTATTGGGACACAAGGCGAGCTGTGTGGGTGTGTGCACTTTCAGAAGGGGTGTCCACAAACATTTGGACATATAGTGTAAGTAACAAAAATGTGTAACAATCCATTTTTTGTTTGTTTTTCAGTTTTTGTCATAATGTGAAAATGTTCTTTATATAGAATTTTGGGATGAATGGACCAATAGAAATGCTCAGAAATTACTTGAAATAAAATCTTTTTCACTGACATTGAAAATTGAGTTTAAGAATTTAAAATAAAAAGAAAATAATTAAAAGATTTTTTCCTTATCTAGTAAAGTTGCTGTTGTGTAGATATAAGGTTTTTGCATGGCAGCAAAATATACAGAGAACTTCATATTATCCAGTAAAATATTGGATAAACAAGGATGTAGGTGTCAATGTGGCTGTAGTTTGATTAAAGCATGCACTACAGATGGCCTCTGCTGTGAGATTTACAGAGATTTAAAGAGTAGACAGAAGATTCAGTAAAACTCATACCCGGTCTGCCAGGGAGATGTTCTGTTCTTGGTTCTTCTGTACTAGGTACCCCTACAAAACACAATCAGCAGCAGTGATGAATCTGATGCTTCAGGAATTCTCTTTGTTTTCCTCTGATGTAAAGATGTCTATCATTTGGTACAGACAGTGAAGCAGTACTGTGCAGGATGAGATGAGAGGGGTTTCAATTCTCAGACCCCTGACCATGGAGGGTTGTAGTGTTGATGGGACTTGAACTTATGATCTCTTGGCTCTTCACTAGCATGCAATTACACAGTTGCTCCACTCTAGAGCTGTGAAGTCGTGTTCATTTCTGTGTCTGAGAAATGAGGAAAGCTACATTTACTCAGAACTCTGTAGTTATGCAATGTAATTTCACAGCTCTAGACCGGCCCTACGGTCTAACTGCTGCTCATCAAGAGTGTGAGGGCCATAATTTCAAATCCCAGCAAGGCCTCAGTGCTCCATTGTCAAAAACATCTCAGTCTGGGTATATGTCATGTGTTAAAGAGATTCTAAGCAGTATTCCTCTGCTTCTGGTTGGTGTCTCTTAGCCGAAAAAAATTAGATTTTCTTGATTTTAATGCCAGTATATGATGTGACCTACCTGTAGGCATTAAGTGAGTTGGAGTGGAAACATCTTTGATTTGTTATTTGACATCAAATGAATTTTTGATAAGCCATGGTAGATGAATATAAATGTTCTGAAGGTATGTGATAGCTAGTAATTGGTCTTTTTTCCCTGCTAAAATCTGGTATTATAATACAAATGCTTGTGTCTTCATTAACCTTTCCGTTAAAAAAAACTTTACACAAACATACCCAATGTAGTCAAGTATATTCACAAATAATTAATTGTAAATGTTATCAGTACTAATAGTAATATGACCTAATAACAACAAAAACGATGACAATAATAATAATAATTATAATAATAATAATAATAATAATAAATATTATACTAATACAGTTATACCATTATTTACCTGTTCATTTTGCACTAAAGCACTACAGCAGATATTCTGCTTCAGGATTAGTTGTGTTCACCTGTTGGTGTGCTCTTGCCCATGTCCTAAACCCTGAACACTCCCCTGCTTTACAGTATATTGTGTGGTGGTTGGTGTGGCGGGTGGGTTTGATTCCCAGTCTGGGTGACTGTGGGTGCTGTGCTACACCAATAAGAGTCCTTGGGCAAGACTCCTAACACTACATTGTAATACGAGTAACCTTGTAAGTTGCTCTGGATAAAAGCGTCAGCTAAATGCCGTAAATGTAAATGTAATAACAATAATAATATTACTACTAATAATAATAAGGATATTGTAGTTGTTGTTGCTGCCTCTCTAGGTAAAGCCTCTCTAGGTATATATATATATATATATATATATATATATATATATATATATATATATATATATATATATATTGTGTGTATATATAGGGACAGAGACGAATAATGAAACAATTAAAAAAGATTACAGTATTCTCATTATAGTGTTCTTGTTACAGTGCTCAGCTACGCTAGACCATGCTATGTTCTGCTATGCAGTAGTGAGTTTTTGCAATGCCATAAACCAGCCAATCAGAGAAGAGCTTGTCATGTTTTTTTACAAGCTCACATTAAAAGGAACATCAGAGTGATTCATTCTGATGTAAAATAACAGGGTGGTAGTAAAACCTTGTTAACCAGAATTTTAATTTTTCAAAGTCACACTATTTTTACATCAGTTTAATAAATGCTTTCTGCAACATCATTAAAGTCCAACTGTGTTCCTCAAAGGTTCAGTACATTCACTCTCCCAGGAAAGAGGGGGGGGGGGGGTTACCTAGAAATGCAATTCACCATAATGACAGATTTACATACTTACCAGTTCCTGTTATGGTCAGCTCCGCTGTAGCTCCATTACAGTAGTATCGTCCAGCGTCTGACTGTGAGACTCTGAATATCGTCAGCTCTAGATTATGTCCTAAACTGTAACGTCTGCCAGGATCAGCGATGAGTTTGGTCATATTTCCATAATTATTGGTCAGAATGTCCACTTTCTCTCCATTGGTGTCTCTGCTCCAGGTCACGTTACCTTTAGTCAGTTGTCCACATTTAAGGGTGGCAATGTTGCCCTTTTTCACGGCTACATGTGGAATCTCTGCTATGAAGAACACAGTGGAGCAAATGCAGTGTAGTCAGTGTCTGTTCATGCACATCCACTCGTAGCTCTTCTTGTCTGGATATTTTTGGGTGGTGGACCCACTCTCAACCTGATAGGTGATACTGATGTGTGTAAAAACCCCCAAAACACCACTGTACCTGGTACACTCATACCAGCACCACCCACACACTACTATGAACACCACCAGGTCAGAGTCACTGCTATACTGAGAGTAAACCACCAACCCTAATATCTAAAAAAAAAAAAGCAAGGGAAGTAGGTAGGTTGATGGGTGGAGGTTGGTTAGGTAAGAAGTTGAGTGTATGTGTGTGTGGGTGGGTTGGTGGGTGGGTACTCGCTTAAAAATAAAGGTGCTACAAGTGTTCTTTGAGGGATGCCATAGAAGAACCACTTTTGTGTTTGTCATAGAGTGTGAGGAACCTTTAAAAGACCCACAGATTTGCTATAGACTCAAATGTCACATCTCTATTACAAAAAAAAGGTTCTTCTTCTCAAAGAACCTTTTGTAGCACCTTTATTTTTTAGAATCCAGGTAGGTAAGAAGGTGAGAGGGTAAGTGAGTACATGGGAGTGCATGGTTGGGTTTGTAGGTGGATGGTTGGGTTGGTAAAATGTGGGTGGGTGGATGAAAGGGTAGGAAGGTAGGTTGGGAGGAATACAGGTAAACAGGCAGGGAAGTGAGGGTGTTCGTAAGACCTTCGTCCCACAACATTTAAATAAAATTACAAATTCATTACAACTTTACATTCAGTAAAAATTGAGGAATCATTGTAAACACACTGTGGAGTGCAGCAGAGAAAGCAGGGGGTGATTTATGGACTTCCCCTCTAACAAATGCTTTCAGCTCCTTTAGTTTACACCTATTGCTAATGCACACACACAGCTTGTCTAATCCCTGTTGAGAAATACTGCCAATAGAATAGGACTCTCTGGAGCAGATAGTAAACATGAAGCTATTGGCTCCATGCTGCCTAATAATGCCAGATGTGGACTAGAGGGGTATAAAGCCCCCCAGCATTGAGGAGCTGTGGAGCAGTGGAAGAGCTGTGTTCTCTGGAATGATGGATGGTGGTGGAGCTCCATCCAGTCCTTTTGGGATGAGTTGGGGAGTTTGACGACAATTTAACACTTTACTAATGCTTTTATCACTGAATGCAATCAAATCCTAACAGCAATGCTGCTTTTCTAAAATCTAGTAGAAAGTCTTCTTCTCTGGACAGTAGAGACAGTTACTCCAACAAAAGCTGGAAAACCCCTTAATTTCAGAAGAAACAATGAACGAGCAGGTGTCCAAATACTATTGTCCATATGGTGTATCTCTATACTTTAACCTGTACACACTAGCTAGGGATATTTTCTGAGGGGACAGTAGAGCACTTTTCTAAGTCACTCTGGGTAAGAGAATCTGCTCAGGGCCAAAACTGTAAAAATAACATTCCTGTACTCACCGCTGCTGACCAGGAGAAAACCTCCACCCAGTAAGATACAGAGGAACCCCACACGCTCCATCACGCTCAGCTCAGAGAGTGGCAATGACCCGACGGTGACGCTTTCAAATACAGCACAGCAGCCCACACTCGGTGGGGAGTAAACAGGCTGGTTCCTGTAACAGTACCTCTATAGGAGGTAGTCAGTAGTGAATCCTACAGACACAACAAGACGACTCCCACACAGACAGCGGACATCTGTATGACTGGACAGGACGCTGTGGTAAACACCTCAGAGGAAACATCTCACCCAGCTGTCTGACCTTGTTTGGAGTGGAGTGGAAAGGAGAAGTGCTGTAGAATCGATTTTCATCAGAGTTGCATCATATTCTAGTAATAGTGGACGGTGCTGTGGTCTTGGTGGAGTAGCAGGAGGCTACAGTGAGCAGACCTTTAGACCCCTACAGCAGCAGTGAGGCTTAAGGGAGCAGGTTGATCAAAGTGGACTGAAGAGGTGGGTCGTATACTATGTGTCTAAATATTTATGGACACCCCTTCTTAGGAATACATTCAGCTACTTGAATTGAGCTTGTCTAGTCCCTGTAGAGAAGAAGTACTGCCAATAGAATAGGACTCTCTGGAGCAGATCAACATCATAAACCTATTGGCTCCATGCTGCCTAATGTCAGGCGTGGACTAGAGGGGTATAAAGCCCCCCAGCATTGAGGAGCTGTGGAGCAGTGGAAGAGCTGTGTTCTCTGGAATGATGAAAAATCCTGAATCTGATTAATGGACTGTAATGGATTTATGTGAATCTGGCAGTTGTTCTTTATATTATATCATAATGAATGGCCAATGAACCACTAGAATCCTTGAAATACAAGGTTTTTATGAGACTACAACAAAATGTTTGATCCATACATTATGCATATGTATATATTTATATTAAAGGCCATATATTAGAGTTTAGTGTGGTCAGTGATTGGCCAGTGTGCAGCATAGTTGTGACGCACTTTAAAATGATGAGTTAAAGCTACTGAAGTCAAGTAAAAACTTGTACTGTAAAGTACTGAAACCAGGCTGTACTCATCATTTACCAGTTTCACATGACAGAAATCAACCTGCAGAGTAATCCATGACACTGTAAGCGATATTTGGGTAGTCTAAATCTTCACTCTTTATTAAATAGCATTTTCATATTTGCAATCTGAGACAGAAGTCAAGAGTTTCAATAGTGTTCCCGATGAAGAGATCCAGGCCACTAGGTGGAGACATAGTTGCATTTTTTTATTGTAAAACAGTCTACTTGAGTTCATGTTTTCACAAACAACAATATATTACATATATAAAACATGACACAGCAAATTGTATTATTAACAATTACTGTCTCTTTAAGGAGATTTATGGATGGATCCAGCAATACACTGTCTTTCAGACTAATGGGTAGTTACAGATGTCTGTGCTTCCTCTGCGGTTGAGCCTGGTCTCTAAACCAGACTGTACAGCCCCTCTCCAACTAGATCCGATTGACAGAACATACTAGCATCAAAAACACAATGGGTCTCAACCCAGAAGCCCTAATCTCAACATAGTTATAGATAGGCCACAGTGTCTGAGAAACCTCTCCTGACAGTTCATAAATTGTGATCTTGTGGCTAGATGTCCAACCTTTACTTCTCCAAACATCTTTATTCCATCGGTTTCAGTGTGGTCAGCTTTGAAGGAGTTTGAAAATGTCAGACTTATTAACTTCTCTTGCTTTTATGGCTCCAGCACTCCGGCTGTTGTAATAACTGTTATTTGCGGTATCACTGAGTAATCCTTACCAGGGGGTTTGCAGTCTGTTGGAATCTGAGTTAATTAATGTGTGGGATCATTCTGAAGACCTAAGAAGACAAGAGGTTTATAGACTCAGTAACCAGCCACTAGAACAACCTTTAGATACTCTGCAACAACCACACTCACCTTCATCTGTTTCCTACCTGTGGGAAATGAGTCTGAACAATTTGCAAGGTAAATCATTTACTTCTCAGAGTAAACGGCCACCCAGCCCGACCTGCTGGAAGACTGCCCACTGAGGTCCCCTCTACCTGCGCCAGACCAGCTGCCACCTACCAGTCCGACCGTCAGACCCCCCACACACCACCACCCATACCAGACCAGCGGCACACCCTCCTACCACTGCTAACTGTTTAATGACCATGTTAAACCCTAAATGGACTCTTAACTATCTGCACTATTAATATCACCACTATTAACTATCTACACCATGATTATTATATTATGATTATGATCAGAGTGGTTCAGCAGTTTAGATGGTTTGGTAACTTTTATCAATAATTTATCAATAGTTCTGATCAGAGGAGGACAGGTCGGGTCCCCCTTGTGAGTCTTGGTTCCTCCCAAGGTTTCTTCCTCCAGTTCTGAGAGGTTCTCCTTGCCACTGTGGCCGTTGGCTGCTCACTGGGGGTCTTTGATTCATCATATCTTACGTTATTTCTTCTTTGTCTCTGTCTTTTATTATTACTAATTATGTAAAGCTGCTTTGTGACGACAACAGTTGTAGAAAGCGCTACACTAATATTTTGTAGCTGTCAAAATATGACCAACTTTACAGGAGAAGGATGTCAATGTAAAAATATTTCTTTTCTATTGGTCCATTCATCATGAAATTCAATATAAAGAACAACCACCAGATTCACATTATGTCAAAAAAGTGAAAAACAGACAAAAATATAGAGACAGGCTTTTTTCCATGGTGGTGCTAATATACTAGTTTCTTTCTCCTTCTCGTTCTGAGCTCTACCTTTGAAGTGTCACTTAAGCATGATGTCTTACTAAGCTTCTTCTGAGAGTGTGTGTGTGTCTACCTGTCTGCGATCCATCAAAGGTGACATATTCAACAGTACTGTAGATGTGGTCTGCCAGTTCATCATCATCTGCTGAAAGTGGACAGAAGCAGTGTTAGCACTCGGCAGTGATCAGTAATATGCTGATTAACATGCAGGTAAAGGACAGAGGAGCCTCACCTTTCTTCTGTGAAATCCACTTCCAGAAAACCAAAGCCAGCGCTAGCAGCACACTCCCCATGATTATAAGAGCTGTCCATCGCTTTGAAACGAACAAAGGTCTTCTGAATTCAGGTTCTGGTGCATCTAATGATATATTTCCTCCAATTAACGTCACATGAAGGCCAACCACATATTTTAATATCATTTTATTTTTGCATGTCGTTACAGTGGTGTCAATATACACAGATATTTTGAGCAAGCCCCACACAGTTCCCCTTTACTAAAACTGTTCATGCTAATTCCTACAAATGTACATTTGAGAGAAAGCCAACTGACAACTTCTCCTGTGCAAAAGTGTCAGCATATCATCACTGTCCAAACTAAACCTCATATCTCCACTTTTTACATAAAACTCATAATTAGAATTGGAAGAAAAAAATAGGTAATACTTTACTATGAGCCTAACCTTTATCTCAACCCAAAACCTAATCCTAACCCTCATCTTTGCCATATCCCTAACCCTAACCTTAACCCAAAACTTAATCCTAACCCTCATCCTGGCCATAACCCTAACTCTTACCTCAACCTAAAAGCCACCCCAACCGTCATCCTGGCCCTACTTCTAAGCCTAACTTCAAACTAAAACCTAATTCGATCTCTAATCTTGGACCTAAATCTAACTTTAACCTCAAAACAAAACCTAATCCTAACCATCATCCTGGCCCTAATCTTAACCCTAACCTCAACCCAAAATATAATCCTAACGCTCATCCTGACCCCTATTCCAACCTGAACCTGAACCAAAAATCTAATTCTAACCTTTATCCTCGCCCCAGCACTAACCTTAAACTCAACCCAAAACCTAATCCTGACCCTCATCTTGGACTTTATTCTAACTTTAACCTCACCCAAAAACCTAACCTTAACCCTGATCCTAGCTCTAATCCTAACCTCAACCTAAAACCTAATCCTGACCCTCAATTTGGCCCCTTCATCTTAAACTAATCCATGTCAGCTCCAGTTCTAGTAGATCTACAGCAGCTGGTTGAGGATGGTAAAGTGGTCTGTATTAGAGTCATCTGATGAGAGATGATCAGTGATTTCTCAGGTGAACGTCTACAGATCTGAACCTGGTCTCTTCAAATAAAGTGAAAAACAGCTGAATTCAGTCAAAAGTCTTCAGTAAACGTCTACTGATGATCTGTTGATGAATGTTCAGTATGAGATGTTGTTGAGATGTTGCTGAGAGTCTGATGAGTATTTATTCCAAACAAAACTCCAAATTCTTTTATACTGACTTAAATTTCTCTCCTGTAAAATTGCCTTCTTGGAGATACAAGGTTTTGTTTCAATAATGATGGTATGAAAATTACTGCCAAGCTAAAGTTTATCTTTGAATTAAATGATTGGAAACACAATTTCCATTTTGACAAACATTGGAAATTACAGTGAATCCATACGTACAGCACCACAGAACGGATAAATAAACATGAACAGAAAATCATAATGAAGAAAGAAAGAAGCCACAGCTTCTCTTTTTACTCACTTCCTGTTTCCAGCTCAGTTTTGCCACATTTATCAGTCACATTCGGACCTGTGATTGATGAAGAACGTGCATCAGACTAAACAAGTGTACTCAGACCCAGACAGGTCTTAAGGCAAGTCAAGAAGCTTTACCCTGGTGCATCATAGAACAACTGCAATAGAACAAAATACTACACAGTGCAAATGTGCCACATAGAGCAAGGAAACAGTCCAGCACCCGCACTGAGGACAAGGTGCAGTGATGTAAAAAGGTATTCATCAGTCAGCTCACTGCAGCTGTGAACACAGCAGTTACTGAAGTATAAAAACACAGGTGAGTCAGCTCAGTCCTGTTCATGTTGAGGAGTCTGATGGCCTGTGGGTAGAAGCTACTGCAAAGACTCAGAGCGATGGCTCGGTTGATCATTATGAGTTGCATTTCTGCTTTTCACAATTACACAGAGTGGCTATCTGAGCTACTGTAGCCTTTCTGTCAGCTCCAACCAGTCTAACCATTCTCTGTTGACCTCTCTTTCCATCTGAACTGGATGTGCTCAGTAACTTTAGAGACTGCTGTGCTGAAACTCTCTGGAGATTAACAGTTCCAGATTCTGACAATGTGAACATTACCTCAAGCTGCTGGATCTACCTGGATCTGTACCTGATTTTAGGTGTACACTGCTGGTATATGATTGGCTGGTTGGATGCAACAAATTTCTAGGAGAAGTGGAAATATTGTTGGCCATGACTGTTTGTCTTACCTGATGTGACAGTGAGACACGCTACTGCAGTGCTGTTACAGTAGTATAACCCAGCATGGTAGAGCGAGATGTGTGAGATGATCAGAGATAGTCCGTTGTTGGTGTAACGTTTTGATGAATTGTTGAAACGTGTAATCAATCCATTCTCAATTCTGACAATATCTTCTCTTCTTCCGTCCCGGTCTCTGCTCCAGGTCACCAAACCCTCGGTTAGCTCACCACACTTAAGGGTGACTGTGCCGTCCTTTTGTACACGTTTGTATTGAATTTCTGTCACAGGAGAAAAGCAATAACCAGTAATATTACATTATAGTATAGTTACACTACAATTACACTACAATTACATTACAATTACACTACAATTACATTACAAACCATCCCGTATGCAGAGAGAAAAGCTAGTAAAGAGAGAAAAGAGAGTAAAGCTAGAGCTTCTGCTTCTTAGAAAATCAGTTTAACAAGGTTCTTCAGTGGTGGGCCTGGTGTCAACCAACTCTTTTCTATGCCTTCATTTCTAAAAGGAGAACTAAACATATACCTGACCCTCCAGGTAGCTCTCGGTTACAGCATTAGTCTTTAGCTATGATAATAAACGCAGCAGCAGCAGCAGCAGCAGCAGTGAGGAACCAGAAGAGCAGATTTAGAAGATCTGCATTAAAGGATAAAAGCTGAGATGTTCTAGTGAGCAGGAACCACACTGAGGAACCGCAGCTGTGGCAGAACCAGGATCTACTTACGGTCACAGGCAGCAGGTCTGTTCCTACAGAGGAGGAGGACGAGGAGAAAGAGAGGGAACTTCATCGTCCTCGTCTTCGCACCACCCGTCCCTACCCTACAGTTCTACGACACACTATTCAAGGCCATCTGCTCTGTCCTTTGCAAAACCACAACACATTAACCTTCGCAGTTCTGTGGTCTCAAGAAGGAACTGTTCACAGGCCAGCCCTTTTTTGTCTTTAGAGAGCGAGACAGAGAGAGAAAGAGAGAGAGCGAGAGAAAGAGAAAGCGAGAGAGAGAGAGAGAGAGAGAGAGAGAGAGAGAGAATAAAGTTAAAAGTTCATGTTCTTTTTTTAAATCATTATTACATATTAAATTATTAATTACAGGAACATATGTATAATATACATGGTAAATCTTGCTATAACAGAGGTGTAAATACTGTAAATTCTGCAGACCCTGTATCTGTATAACAGCCGTGTTGAGCAGAGTGTGTTACTGCATCTCTACCGCAGTGTTTACCCAACACCATACTGCTCTCATAATGACTCGAAAAAGACCCACAGATCAAGCTTCTAAAACAGTGAAGCTCTTTCCTTTAGAGAAGTGTGTGGTGAGGACCGTCTCCTACACCATCAGACGACTCTGTGATCTGGTACAGGAAGAGCTCTGACACCCTCAAACCAACAACAGCATCAGCAGACCAGTGTTTGAGGCTGCGTCCAGAAACCCCAGAAGTTACTGCTTTTTCCAACCAATCCTCCTCCTCCTCTCCCCCGTGACCGTGGCGCTGTCTTGCCGCCTGTCCAAATACGGGGGGGACGAAAGAAGTCGCTTAAAATCTCCCTCAAAGCGACTTCCTGCGGAAGAGACATGAGAGTGTCCTACCCAGGAAGTCCTTTAGAGATTCTGGACTGACATCACTGCTGTACACCCAGAGACCACTGGAAATGGAGAAGTCAACACACATCATAAACATATATATATAGTAGTAATATTATATATATTAGTAATATATATTAGTAATATTAGTTTATATATATATATATATATTTTAACTAAGATTACTTCTAATATTAATAAATATATAATAATATAATTATATCTAATATAATGATCAGTACAGCAATACTATAAATGTGGAACTGAGCTTAAATGTAGTTAAATGTACACAACCGCAAGTACTGTAAATTCTTATTAATGACTGATTTCTAAAAGAAGTTATTTTTATATTTAGATCCGGTAACGCAGGTAAAAGGACAGGACTGTCATAAATGTGCTGCTCAAATACAGCTGTGATTGGCTGGGCAGTAGTGGGGTGTGCTGAAAGCGAGTGTTGTGATTGGCTCAGTTCATCTACATCATATCTAAAAGGGATCAGCTGCCCATTTCCCCAATAACTGCTCCTCCTCTCCATTCCTGCTGAAGAAAAGGAGGAGGAGGAGAAAAGAAGCAGGAGAGGAGGAGGAGAGGAGGAGGAGAAAAGGAGGAGGAGAGGAGCAGGAGGAAAGGAGGAGGAGAAAATAAGGAGGAGAGGAGCAGGAGGAAAGGAGGAGTAGAAAAGGAGGAGGAAGAAAGGAGGAGGAGAAAAGGAGGAGGAAAGGAGGATGAGAGGAGGAGGAGGAGAAGAGGAGGATGAGAGGAGGAGGAGGAGGAAAGAGGGAAGAGCTTAACCTTTGATGAAAAGTTGATGGACAAAGCTTTTTCAGACGAAATCAGCAGTCTGTTTTAAGATGCTTAAAACCATAACCTTTCATTAGCTGTGTCTTTATTTTAAATGTACTTTACTGTAATTGCTGTTTTACTGGAAAATGGCTACACTGGTGAGACTGGTGTCCTTTTGTCTTATTCCTTAGTGGTTTTGCACAATTAGCATTCAGGGTCTTTTAACAGGATCAGCAATCTCTTCTGAAAATCCAAAATATGGACAGTAGTCATCCAGTACACAGCCTGTTCATCATACAGCCATCTGACAGGAGGTACCGCAGCAACCACGCCACAACAAACTGGCTAATGAACAGTTCGTACTCATGGGCTCTCAGACTACTGAACAAGCTGTGAAGCTGTGAGTCCTCTCCCAATACCATTTCTCTTACACTTTTAATAATATTAATAATAATAATAATAATAATAATAATAATAATAATATAGAAGACAGTACAGTCACAAAACACACATCTAATAATCATATTTGCATAGGTAAGGGAAACCCTCCTGTTTCTGTATATGTTGTGTTTATTTAGTGTATTTAGTTATATAATATATAATATTGGTGCTATTACTTGTGCCTTATAAATGCCCTGACATGCTCTGCAAATTACAAATAAACCTTCAATTAAATCATATGAATATTGAATATTATATGAATTTGAATAGTATAAGCATTATTATCTTTAAAAGCAATTATTCAGATTATTTAAGGTTACAAGCGACTATTAGCTTGCTAGTTAGGAGGCTAAAAGCTACACAGCTAAGACCAACAAAAATAAAGACAATATGTTGCGGTTGTAGCCAAACCTGCAGCCATGTTTGCAATCTTTGAGACGTAAATCAAGAGTGTCAACTAGTCCACCAGGCCACCAGGTGGAGACACCATTACTTATTTTATTAGAAAATGTCCTACATGTTCCTGCATGTTTTCTCAAACAACAATAAAAACCCGATACTGCAAATTTTATTCTCAATAATAAAGTTCTGTAGGATAACAATCTGCTGCACACAGGTCAGGCTCTCCAGTAATGGGCAGTTACAGATGTCTGTGCTTCTTCTGATGTTAGGTGGGGTCTCTGAGCCAGACTGTACAGCCCCTCCTCGACTGGATCTGATGGAGAGAACACACTGATGTCAGGAACAAACGTGTCGACCGATATATCAGGCCGATATTTTTTAATATATTGGCTTCAGTCGATATCTGTATGTAGTAGCGCTGATTTAAAGTCAGGCATGTCTCTGGGCTGCTTATCGTTAAAATTAAAGCACATTCTTTTTTATATTGTTCTGTAATGTTTACATAATTTCCTTTACTCAAGAATGAGGGGTTTGCTGCTGTTATTTACACTTGTCAGGCCCTCGTTATCGTGCCCTCCCCCGGGGCGATCCCGAGCCACCGCCCACAGGCCCAAAAAAGGAATTCCTCCTCCTCCCTTGTTTGTGTTCATGCGTGTTCGGTTCTGTTCACTTGTGTTGATTCGTGTTCATTTGTAATCGTTCATTGTTCATTTTTCCTTGGTTTTGTTTATGTGTTGCACCTGGGACTGGGGGTACTTAAGGAGCTTCAACCCCTTTGTTCTCTGCCGTGAATTGACTCATCTGGAATCTGTAGGACCCCCTGAGGTTCCTCACGTGTTACTGGTGTGTTCAGGTCAGCTCTAGTTCTTGACTCACGTTCAGGAGTAGTTCTCCAGTCAACTCTCGTTGTTTTATATATAAATGCAGAAAGTTGTTTGCAGCACTACTATTATTTTTCAGATATTTTAGTTTTTATTCTTTATATTTTTCAGTTTAAATGGTTTTGATTTATAAAGATGATTTAAGTCGGTGTTCAGTAAATGATGATGTAAAGTTCAGAAATGTTGTGCATCCTCTTGTCAGTATTATTAGTGTGAGATTTTAGCATGCAAATAAAGCGGTACACTTCTAGATATCGGCCAAAACAATCGGCAGGACATATCGGTGATGTAGAACTCACTGACCGTACACTCTGAAAAATAAAGGTGCTATAAGGAGCAACTACCTATAGTCAATCATGACCACTGGCAGGAGGTTAAGCGGTCTTGGTCTTGGCAAGTTAAAAATCATGTTGAAACTTTTAGCGCCAATGAATTAATAGTATAAATGGGTGTGTGTCTAATTTTGACCTATTGTTGATTTCAGGAAACCCTAAAAATGAAAACTGACCAAATTATTTCTATTTAAAATAATAAATTCATAAAAATACATGTTTTAAGAAATTACTAAAAGCACAATATTGTCATAAGTGTACATGAACTTCTGACCACAACTGTATGATGGTTGACAGTAAGACTACACCTGACAGAACCAGCAATGGGCCCAAGAGAAAAAGAAAGTTGCTGAAATCTGCCACTAGATGGTGCTGCATTCATGTCAAAAATAGCCATAGCCATAGCACTGGCACTTACCCTTACCCTAAGTTTAAGTATCCCTAAAAGTTTTTAATGGCTATATAACACACACAGATGGTTACTCATGTTAGCTGAGGGTGGATTTTTTGTTGGATCTCCTTCATATTGAATCCAGAATCATTGAGACAGTGGAGCTAAAAGATGCTAAAAGCTTTGTGTTGTTCATCCTTACCAGTGTTTTGCTGTCTTGCGGCTGGTTTCTGCACCAGTGAATATAATGGTTCATTTTGAAGACCTAAGAAGACAAGAGAATAGGTTTATGTTACTGCTCCAGTAACCATGTAGTAGATCCACCATCAGACACTCTTACAGACTCCCACTTTCTTTCCCTACCTGTGGGTGCTGGGCCTGGATGAGTTGCAAGGTCATATACACTTTCTTTCTCCTTCGGTTTCTGAGCTCTACCTTTATAAGGGAAAGTGTCCCGTGTTTAATGTTGTAACCTGCTTATAAATGAACTGTGTGTGTGTGTGTGTGTGTGTGTGTGTGTGTGTGTGTGTGAGTGCGTGTGTATGTGTGTCTACCTGTCTGTGCTTTATCAAATGTGACAAAATCAACAGTACTGTAGATGTGGTCTGCCAGTTCATCATCATCTGCTGAAAGTGGACAGAAGCAGCGTTAGCACTCGGCAGTGATCAGTAATATGCTGATTAACATGCAGGTAAAGGACAGAGGAGCCTCACCTTTCTTCTGTGAAATCCACTTCCAGAAAACCAAAGCCAGCGCTAGCAGCACACTCCCTGTGATTATAAGGGCTGTCCATCGCTCTGAAACGAACAAAGGTCTTCTGAATTCAGGTTCTGATGTAGCTAATGATATATATCCTGTTCTAGATATGGAACATGGCCTTAACGTAATTGTGCAAACTAATTTCCACAAATGTGCAGCTGAGAGAACCAACTGACAACAATATCTATTATATGGACAAAAGTTTTGGGACACCTACACAATACAGGAGCTTTTATATGACCTCCCATCCTAAACCCAAAGGCTTTATTAATATGGAGGCGGTCCCCCTTTGCTCTAAGCTCTACCAGCAGCAGCAGGTCTGGAGCTCTGCAGTTATTGGAGACTTTTCTGCACTATGCCCTGAGGTCAGAACTCGGCCCTGACCACGCTCTGTACTTTCACGTGGTCGGACACTCTGACACTCTGATGTCATGATGAATTGACCAGTAGAAATGCTCCAAAAGCACTATGATATGCTATGGAACTTCCTGTCAAGCTAAAGTTTATCTATAAATAAAGTCATTTCAACTCCAGATGAAAAACTACTTACAGAGCTGCCTGTCTTTTACTGATGAGTAAACTGAATTCAGCCCCTACTGAGTAACACATTACAGTGAAGCAGCATCTATAATTAGCTATTCTTATGATCTTTCAGCAGAAAGGAAAAAGCCACTGCTTCTCCATTTACTCACTTCTTGTTTCAGGTTTCTCACATTTATCCGTCTTATTCAGACCTGTGATACATGAAGAAATCAGTCAACACAATCAGACAGTACAGTTAGAGACAGGTACCTTCCAATTTCCTAACTTACTAAATTACATAACATTATGAATAATCCACTGTTACACATCAACTCCATTCCTCCGAAATCTAACACGAGCAAAAAATCTTACAGTTATTCTTTTCACTCAGGTTTCCTGTTCTGTATGTTCTAGACATGGAACATGGCCTAAACGTAATGCTACATGGTTATTCCTACAAATGTACACCATGTACTGGTGTTGTAGTACCATAAACACATCTCCATAATAATCTAATAATCTGCCAATTTGGATAATGTATTTCCCACTCCTCCATGCAGAGATCTTTCGGCTTTAGTTTGTAGACAGATGGATTCTATATTGGAGACCTCTATATTAGTCTTCACAAAATATATCATGAAATATAACAGTATTTATTAGAATATATAATGTTTAATGAATGATTATGAATGTTCAACAAATTTACACTCTAATAATCTGCCAGTCTTCTCTGACATCAACTGGGAGAAAGTATTTCCCACTCCTCCATGCAGAGATCTTTCAGCTTTATTTTGTAGACAGATGGATTCTATACTGGAGAGATCTTCAGACACTACTGCAGAAAAGCAGCCCCAAACATGACGCTTCCACCTCCGAGATTCACAGCTGATATGGGTTCTTGGGCTCAAATGATGTGTCTGGTGTACGCCCAACAAGTCCTTTGTTACTGTGTTTAAATAAATTAGCTTTGTATTTATTTGTCCACAGCACACTGTTCCAGATGTCCTGGTCTTGGTGTTTCAAATGTTATTATTACTTTATTATAGTTTTCAAATTTAATAATTATATTCAGGTTACTTTATGTGCTGACTTCTGATTAAGTATTAACGAAGAAGGGACACAGGATTATGACCATTATTGCTTCCAGAAGTAACACAGTGTTTGACTAAAGCACATTTTCAGAAGGGATTAGTTTACTATGGGGAAGTGGAGTAATTATTACCCCAGATTATATTAATCCTATTTAAATTATTCCATATCCCATGAAAAAGAAAACTTTTTCATATATTTTCTCCAGTATGGAGACTCTTGAAGATGCACAGACACCTCCGGTTGTTCAAGTCTGTGGAAAACCTCAGAAGACAAGTGAATGGACTCCTCAGAGGTACAGCGCTACTGGCAGCTTTAGGCAAGTCATTGTGTAGTGTAGCCCACATATGTGTTATGAACATGTAGCCGCTAATTTTGAACTAAAATGCCATTATTATTATTATTATTATTATTATAAGAGGGTTTTAAGATGGGTTATTGTGTTTTTTGGAGATGACGGAAGTGCGTCAATCAAGTAGCCACTCACATCTCAGTCATTTATGCTGAGATTTGTTATCCTGTGCGAATCGCTCATGAATTTTACATCCTGTAGTAAAATTACATCACTCCACATTCCCAGGTACAACTAATCCTGTTCAAACTTAGGGGCTTAAAAACAAGGCTTATGGCTATAATAATAATTAATATAATTTTCAGTCTCTATATTAGTTTTCACAAAATGTATCATGAAATATAACAGCATTTATTAGAATATATAATGTTTAATGAATGATTATAATGTTCAACAAATTTAATTTAAACTAATTTAAAACTTAAAATTTACTTTTATTCATTTTCTTATTTTTATTTTAAAAGTCTTAAAAGTCACTCAGACTTGGCTCTAGCAGTCTTGACTACAACACTTTACACAGCTAAGAGAGACAACTGATAATTGAGAGTTACCAAGACAAGCTTTATGTGATCCAGAGTACCGTGCATTACAGTTCTCCAATGGATCTTTAAATCTACAGTCATTTCAGTCTATTTATCACAGTTGAGACTGAGAAGATCTACGACACACCCAGTTTGTTTTTTTCACATTAAACACATCAGAATGTCGTGATGAATGGACCAATGGGAACGCTCCAAAATGACTTCCATTGGTAGTTAAGAAGGTTTTTCCTCCTTTTCCTTCTTTCTGCTATTTTGGAGATTCAGGATGTTACAGAACTTCCCGTCAAGCTAAAGTTGATCTATGATTAAAGTCCAGATCAAAAAGTACTGACAGAGCTGAAACTGTATTCAGGCCCTACTGAGCAACAGCTTACCATCTACAATCAGCTATTCTTACGATTGTGTTCAGCAGAATTGATCAGAAAGAAGACAGAACAAAGCCACTGCTTCTGTTTTTACTCACGTCCTGTTTCCAGATGGGTTTGGACACATTTATCCGTCACATTCGGGCCTGTAATTGATGAAGGCGTAAGTGCACTGAGACGGGACCACTTTTTATCAGCGAACACAATCTCACACTTCAAACGCAGACAGATACCTTCCAAACAACATTACTCAGATGAGCCAAAACATTATGACCATTATGGTTCACTAAATCAGCTCTGTGAATGTGGTATCTGTGGTATCTGGCACTACGATGTTCCAGCAGATCTTTTCATTCCTGTCAGTTGTGCTTTCAGGTGGAGCCAATGTGGACCAGACTTGCTGTTCCACACCGCCAACAGGTCAACACTGCTCACTGCACACTGCACTGCTTGCATGTCCATTGTAGGAGACGGTGGACAGGAGTCAGCATGGGCACTCTGACTGATCTGCAGCTATGCATGCCCATACACTGTAGGGGCCACTGCACTGTTGTGACACGTTCCTCCTCCCGTAACCATCTTTCAACATCTTTGATATTGTGCTGCGGCAGAACTTCTGCCAGTCCCAACCAGACAGGATAGCATATTATTAGCTTGGGTTGATGGTCTGTCCCTCCTTGGACCACCATCCATATGTATGCACCATCCACTGCTGACCAGGAGCCCTCCCACAAGCCTTGAAGCTGTTTGGATAACTGTCTGCCCACTCATCTGACCCTCATCAAAGTGTCTCAAGGCTTCACAATGCCCATTTCTTCACGTCCAACACATCGATATAAGAACCAACTACTTACCGTCTAACAGAGAATGGTTATAATTTTTTGGCTAATTAGAACACGTAGCAAAGGTCAATGAACATCTGAGGAGAACAGGTAGGGCTGGGTTCAGGTTTTACCTGATGTGACAGTAAGACACGCTACTGCAGTGCTGTTACAGTAGTATAACCCAGCATTGTAGAGCGAGATGTGTGAGATGATCAAAGATAGTCCGTTGTTGGTGTAACGTTTTGATGGATCGTTTAAACGTGTGATCAATCCATTCTCAATTCTGACAATATCTTCTCTTCTTCCGTTCCGGTCTCTGCTCCAGGTCACCAAGCCCTCGGTTAGCTCACCACACTTAAGGGTGACTGTGCCATCCTTTTGTACATGTTTGTATTGAATTTCTGTCACAGGAGAAAAGCAATATACCAGTAACATTACATTACAATTACATCACAATTACATCACAATTACATTACAATTACATTACAACAACAGTACGCTGAGAAAGAGTAAAGGTTTTAGAAGGTTCTTTACATTCACATTTACAAGAATGGTGGGCATGTCCAGTTTAGCACATGACTCTGCTTTGCTTTGTCTCCACCCTAGCCCCGCCCAAGCCCCGCCCAGTCGTTAGTGTTACCACCAGTGTCTCCTTTGTAGCCCTGCCCACTCATTATCCTCCCCAGGTGTTCCAGGTGGGCTCTTTAGCACTAAGCTGCGTTCACTTCCTCAGCAGTGCAATGCGACAAAGTAGTAAAGACTCATAATTCATTTGCGATGAGAGCCGCCAGTTTACTGTGACAGCAGGTAAGCACAAACACGGGCAATGCAAATGAGTGGAGTTAACGATTAGACCTGAGTTGAGCAGAGTTTAAGATTATGCAAATTAGGAGTTAAGTGATGTGGTGATAACGAATGAGAGATGAGCAGACTGCTGCAGGCTGAGGGCAACCACTGTGCCCCTTATTTGGTTCCTAGATATTTATTTGCACCTACTAAAGATAGAGGAGAAATAAAAAGGTGGTGCACAAAAATAGGCGTCAGCAATCGCCAATAACAAACACTTCAGAACCTTCGAAACTTAGTTGGTTTGTTTACTGGTTTTTGTTCCTTTAGTATTTCTTCTTATATGATCTTAACTAATCCCATTAGGTCTATGAACACTCGACTGGACTCACTCAAGAGCAAAAATAGAGAATATGCATCTGCACCCTCACTTTCTCGCCTCAATCATCACAGCATGTCAATGAACTCTTGTCTGTGCCTTTATTTTTAGGAGCGAACATCTCGCCAGTTTTCTTTTTTCATGTTCTTCAGCCTCAATAGGTGCGTCACTCAGAGGACAGAGGAGGCTGCGTTTCTCAATGGTCAGTCAAACTGACCAGTATGTGGAACTGGAGCTTTCTGTGAGATATTGTGTCCCTGACACTGTGCACAGCACATTTACCAGTGTTAGTGTTCAAATGTAACACTAGTAGTGTGAATGTAACACTAGCAAATTTGCTGTGTAGAAAAGAAGCTCCTGCTGCCTTTATTGTTGGGTGCACTGCAACAGTCTCGGAGGGGGTCTTGGAGAGTGTTTCGTCAGAGGAACAATAAAGAAATGGCAGAAAATGGTCATTTGAGGAATATTTGTGAGTGTTCAGATTGGTAGATCTTATGCTGCACTCAGGAGATGTCAGAAACTTGGAAACAGAGATTTTCTCAGTTGAAAACTGCATTCAAACAGCCAACAAAGTCATAATTACTAGTACAAAAAGTCATATAATATATACTGGCTGTATATATAACTGTAAAAAATAGCACTAAGGGCTGCTTCTTTTGCTATCTTTTAACTTTTTCATTTTTACTGTTATACCTCGCCCTCCAGGGAGCTCTCGGTTACAGCATTAGTCTTTAGCTATGATAATAAACGCAGCAGCAGCAGCAGCAGTGAGGAACCAGAAAAACAGATTTAGAAGATCTGCATTAAAGGTGAAAAGCTGAGACGTTCTAGTGAGCAGGAACCACACTGAGGAACCGCAGCTGTGGCAGAACCAGGATCTACTTACGGTCACCAGCAGCAGGTCTGTTCCTACAGAGGAGGAGGACGAGGAGAAAGAGGGGGATCTTCATCACCCTCGTCTTCACACCACCCGTCCACTGTCGGGCGAGTCTATGTAGAGCTGCTGCCCCTCTATCTTCCTCCAAAGCATAAACACAAAAGCCTTTCTCCTCTGTGGTTTCAAGAAGAAGGAACTGCTCTCAGCAGAGCGAGAGAGAGCGAGAGAGAGAGAGAGAGAGAAGAGTCTTACAACTATATATATATATATAATGTATATGTTAATATATGTTAATGTTATATGTCATATATACCATACAGCAGCACTGTGTGGTATATATGACATCTGTTCCTCTGCAGACTCTGTTCTCAGCCTCCTCCTTTCACCCTGCTTATTTAATGCTCAGGACCACCACAAGACTGACCACCACAGAGCAGGTAGGTAGTATTGGGGTGGAGGGTCATTCTCAGCACTGCAGAGACATTGCCTAATGTGGTGGCGAGTGTGTTAGTGTGTGTTGCACTGGTATCCAATTTTATGGTAGCTGGTATCTGGTAGATCAGACACAGCAGTGATTTGGGACTGAGAACCGTCCACCAACCACAAATATCCTGTCGGCAGCGTCCTGTGAGCACTGCTGAAGGACTAGAGGATGACCAACACCAACGAACTGAGCAGCAGCAGATCAGAGAGCTTCTCTCTCTGACTTTACCTTCATCTACAAGCTGGACCAGCTAGGTAGGAGTGTTGAATAATAGAGAGTGGACAGTGAGTGGACAGACAGACCCAGTGTTTAAGCACTCCAGCAGCACTGCTGCGTGCAATCTACTCATACCACCAGCAGCACAACACACACTACTAACACACTCACCACCACCATGTCAGTCATGGTCACTGCAGTGCTGAGAATGACCCTCCACCCAAATACTACCCACCTGGATTTGGGGATTTTCTGGCATTCTTCCTTGCAAACCCTTTTAAGATCTGGTCCGTCAGTGAGCAGATATTTTCAGGTCTCTCCAGAGACGTTTGATTGGTTTCGTGACAGAGCTCTGGCTGGGCCACTCAAGGACCTTCGGCCCAGTCTGAGGTCCCGAGTGCTCTGGATCAGGTTTCTCTGTACTTTGCTCTATTCAGCTTTCCCTCAACCCTGACCAGTCTCCCAGTCCCAGCCGCTGAAAAACACCCCCACAGCATGATGCTCCCACCACCATGCTTCACTGTAAGGGTGGAATTGGGCAGGATGGCCTGGTTTCCTCCAGAAATGACATGTAGAACTGAGGACTGAGCTTAACACTCAGTCTTGGTTTCATCAGACCAGAGAATCTTGATTCCCACAGTCCCTCTTTCCTTACTGAGGAGAGGCTTGTGTCAGGCCTGCAGTGATGGTTGACCTTCTGGACCTTTGGAGCTCAGCCAGCATGACCACTGAGTTCTTGGTCACCTCTCTTACCAAGCCCTTCTACAGCTCAACAGGCAGTACTGTTCTTTCCTCCCATGGCCAGGATTTGGCTCTGATGTCCGTACATTGTCAGCAGGGAGACCTTATACAGACAGGCCGGTGTCTTTCCAGATCAGGTCCAATCAGCTGAATTTACCACAGTCAGACTCCAGTCAAGGTGCAGAGACATCTCAAAGGTGGTCTAGAGAAATGGGAGGCCCCCAGAGGTAAATTTCAAGCGCCATGGGAAAGTGTCTGAATACTTATGTCCATAATTTTATATATAAATATAATATATAATAGAGAGAGGGAGGGAGAGATGGGGTGTTGTTATACTGGTACATGGCATTACTTTTCACACTGACCCACCCACACACACACACACACACAAGCAAAAGCTATTTAGGTGTGGCTATAAAACTTGTTTTTAACGCATGTAGTGTGTGTGTGTGTGTGTGTGTGTGTGTGTGTGTGTTTAATGACCAGTAAAGTGAGCTATTTTTGCCACTCTAGAAAAAAGGAAACAGATAAGCCTCTCATCACTCTTTAACCCATGATGTGTGTGTATGTGTGTGTGTGTCTGTGTGTGTGTGTGTGAGAGAGAGAGAGATTGTGTCATTCGGCTAAAACAGGCAGCATGTTTGTATTAACAGCAGCTTCTGTTTCTGCTTCTACTAAAAAAACGATGCTTCTGCTTTTAGCTCAGCTGCAATGTCCCCCACCGTGACGAAGCGCTCCAAAAGTACAGCCATGACTCACATCCAGGAGACCGTTCTGGACACCATGGACCCTCTGCAGTTTGCGTCCTGTCAGCACCGCCTGAGGACACCAAGCTGCTGACCTGGAGGAGGGAGGACCTGCTCAGACTACTCTACACAGGTAAGGCCAAGGTGGAGAGGGTGAGGACCTTCAAATTCCTCATCATCAAGACGTCCCAGCAGAGTGTCCTCACTAGCGCCGCCACAGTCTAGTACGGAAACTGCACTGAAACAGAGCAGGAAGGCCCAGAACTGCACCGCCCATCTCAGGGGCAGCCTTCCTCTCACTGCAGGACATTTCCCACACCCCCAACACAGCCACTTAAGACTTCCACCATCAGGCAGAAGCTACAGGAGTGTGAAGTCCAGGACACCCAGACTTTATGGCCCATGGCACTGTAGCTAACCGCCCTGGATGTGGACAGAGGAGCAAAACTGACCCATCTGAACGAAACTGGACGCTATGGTTAGAGACCAAGTAGGAACCTACTGTTGACTTGGAGACCTGAGCAAACCACAACCCTTCTATAAGAGCATCCTGTGGGCAAATGAGACCAAAACAGGCTTTAGGTGAAGCACATCATTGTACCATTTACAGAAGACAGGTGTTCCAGATGTTGTGCTGATGTTCTACTGATGTTCTGCCACCGTGAGCATGGCATTATGAAATCTGAAGACTACCAAAGAATTTTTGGACCCAGTGTAGGACCCAATGTCAGAAAGCTGGGGTCAGCAGTGACCCAATGTATACTTAGAAAAGCACTGAGCTGCATTACCCAGTAACTACAGGGCCCTCTGTACAAACTGGTGGAGCTGTTCTCTGCTAATAGACGTTTGGGGGCTGTTTACGGGGTTACGCCCTTCATTAAGATTAAGGCATTTTTAATTAGAGTGCTGGTAATTTAGCATTGGTCCAGATCGGTGTGAGAAACTGACCATAAACACTGTAATAGTGAACTGAACTGTGTTCTGATTGGACAGTCAGCTGCTTCAGTTAGACGCTATGATGTTCCGGACCTCGGCTTGAGGAACTGGACCTTACTGAGTTCTAATGAAATCTGATCCCCTGATCTTCACACTCTAACAGGTGCTGAGCACTGATCGTGAATATGCATGAGCTCATTAACATGCCACTTCTGATTGGCTTTTATTGAGGTTTAGCTAAATTGGCCAAATTCAAAGATATTTTGGGGATGTTCTGCTGATGTTCTGCTGGACGCCTTGACTGTGAGCACGGCATCAAGAAATCTGAAGACCACCAGAGGGTCTTCACCAGAGGTCATGTGTCCTCCAGCAGCAGTGACCCACAGCATACTTCAGAAAGCTCCCAGAAATGGTTAACGACAAAGTGCTGGAGAGCTCTGAGGTGGTCCAGAGGTCCAGAAGAAGACCTGTGGAGATATCCCAAAAATCTTTAAAGAACATCCAAACCCAGCTCAGAACATCAGAGAAGTCAGATATTAGTGAAATATTCGCAGGACAGAAGAGACTAAATCAGAGAAATGAAAATCTCAGAGCTTTAAGATGACGGCTGTGGACGGCTGAGGCATCAACAGGGCTCAGACCAGCCACCTGCTGGTGATGGAGCCCCAGCAGCTGCACCAATCAGGAGCCGGGAAGTTACAGCACTTCTGTATGCCTGTCAGTAGGTGGCATCACTGCCACACAACACATTGTATACAAAACTGACACACACACACACACACACACACACACACACACACTATACACTCATAAATAAGGGTTATTTGGCAGCTCTACTTAAAGGGTTCTTTGGTTGGAAATAAAGACTTTGAGGAAAACCGTCTGTTGACGGGTCAGAACAGGGTCTAACCCTCTTCAGCTCCTGAGTGAGAGATGAGGGACGGACTCTCAAGCTCTAAAAGCAGTTCTAGAGGATATTTGGTTCTAGATAAGCTCCCCCAGTCAGAACACAGTGTTCTACAGTGGAGGTGAAGGGAAGCAGACGTCTGAAGCTCTAATAATAAAAGCTCCTCACAGAAAGTTCTTCACCTAATGGTGATGAAGACGCTGCCTGATGCCTGAGACACGGTTCTACCAGAGTTCTGAGCAGAGTTCGGCTCTAGAACCTGCTTTTATAATCAGATCATTAAAATGGTGGAGGGATACATGCTGCAGGGTGTAGTGCGGCTACAGAAAGTAGTCCCTAAAGAAAACTGGATTAGTTCAGATTCTGTATTCACTATTTTACCTTCATCATCCTCATCATCATTCCATATAAAACTCAGAAGACTCGTGTAGCTGCACTGGTGGGTTTGGGTAAGAAATAAATTATGGGTTGTATCTATGTTGTAGTCATGGCGACCGACAAACACCCCCAACACCCCCAACTCTGACTGAGCTCAGCTCTAACTCTGAATTATGGAGGAATTTAGGAAAATCGATGGACCTTCCCCTTTATGCCCTAAACAGACAAACATCCATCATCACACTGAACTGAGCTACAGTCCACCCCTGCTGAAACCCACCCCTGCTAGAACCCACCCCTGCTGAAACCCACTCCTGCTGAAACCCACCCCTGCTAGAACCCACCCCTGCTGAAACCCACTCCTGCTGAAACCCACCCCTGCTGAAACCCACCCCTGCTGAAACCCACCCCTGCTGAAACCCACCTCTGCTTGAACCCACCCCTGCTGAAACCCACCCCTACTGAAACCCACCCCTACTGAAACCCACCCCTGCTAAAACCCACCTCTGCTAAAACCCACCCCTGCTAAAACCCACCTCTGCTAAAACCCACCCCTGCTAAAACCCACCCCTGCTAGAACCCACCCCTGCTGAAACCCACCCCTGCTGAAACCCACCCCTGCTAAAACCCACCCCTGCTAGAACCCACCCCTGCTGAAACCCACCCAGGCTCGGAGCTCATGTGCTGAAAACGTGAAACCGGCTGGTGCATCATCTCCATCTACCCCCGTCCACATCCTGCACCCCTCTCCATGCAACCGGAGCTTCCAAATACGGTGGAAAACGATTCAACGTTTATTTTATTGATAGTTTAGACTGTTATTATATTAATTAGTTGATACACAATATAAATATAACTTTAATCCAATGTAAAGCATAATTGTTCGAAGAAACTTACAGGTCGTTTAGGTTTAAGAACAAAACAATTTATTATGCGTCGCAATCATATTTTTAAATAATATTTTACAGCCATTTTTCCCGAGAACAACTGCTTTTATATCAGGCGCACGTCACACCTATCAGTGGGTCCTTGGGGTGCAGGATGTGCTGGGGGTTGGGATCCGCACAGCACCGGAAGCGCCGCTGAGAGACGGTTGTTATGTAAAGGCTGCGGTTGCGGTGGATGCTTCTAGAAACTCGTTCACCGCAAACTTCGTGTTTAGAGCTGAAGATCCCCCACAGGGCGACTCCCCGCTCTCTGATCTATCAACACTTCTAACTTTATTGCCTTAAAACAGTCAAAAATAACCAGACTGTGCACCAAAGCAGTCATGGTCGCATTTTAGCATAGCACACATAGCAGCGTTCCTATTGGCCCGCCTTCCTGTCAATCGCAGGGCGGTTCTAAAATGCTCAGCTGTCATTGGTTGTTATCGCTGTAACTCAGAAATATTGCAGTTTATTGGACAGTAGAATCTATAAGCCCCGCCTGTTGGTGTTTTGTTTATGTATTCGTCGGGGATTTGTCAAAAAACGCTCCGCCTCTCGATTTGATTGGTTTGCTTGCCTGTAGATCAGATTTGCTCCGCGGTGATTGGATACTGTCGGCTGGGAGAGGCGGGTCACCCTTTTTCTTTCAGTTTTTTTTTTTACGTTTTAGGGAAATCGATTTCCTTGTGTGTGAGAGTGCTGCGCTGCGGACAGTGCACACCATGAAGCCCTGAAAATAAATATTTAAAAAAAATTCGGACCCTTAATGGATGTATCTGATGTTTAGACGCCGGGCGGTGGTCTCCGAGGGCTGTAGTAGGTAGAGAGAGAGCGCGTGAGTGTGTGTGTGTGTGTGTGTGTGTGTGTGTGTGTGTGTGTGTGTGTTGTGGCTGATGTGTGTTTATTAGAGCTGCTAGTGGACATCCAGCCTCTCTCCTGAAGATAGATCATCTAAAGCCCTGATCTGTGGACATGACCGCGGACCTGCTGTCTGATCTGGACAGCCGCTTCTTCGCTGATAACCTGCTGACCAGCGAAGACTGGGGTGAGTTCCTGCACCCCCCTATACCCCCCTATACCCCCCCCCCCCCACACACACACACACACACACACACACACACACTCCCCACCCCCCCAGCAGGCCTGTATCCTGCTCTCATACAGGGTTTATTAATGATGATGATGATAGTATAAGAGTGTGTGTGTGTGTGTGTGTGTGTGTGTGTCTGCCAGTCCTCAGATCTACACTATTGTTGTAGGAACTGTAGAGGAAGCTCTGATATGATAAATATTATATCTTAATCTGCAGGAAGATTCATTGGGTTCAATCATAGGATTAAAACTGTTGAATAATTGTAGAAGAATGAACCCCATGCTGGATAAAACGTGGATAAAACCCCGGTCTGATTAATGCTGATTAATTGTAGGATAGACTAACCACTGCGCAATAAACGACAATTAGTGATACAGTGATAAAGCATAAGATTTTATTAATCTATTAATCTATTAACTATAGAACATTGAACCCTTTGATGGGTGAAACTACAGGACGAGTTATCAAAAGCAATATATAGTTGAGGAGCTGTAGGATGGAAAAACCCAAGGCGATTAATTGTAGAACGGAAACGAAGCACGTGGTGGAAAAACTACAAGGCGATTAATGCTGATTAATCGTGGGATAGACTAACTGCTGGGTAATTAATGACAATTTCTGGTAGAATCATAAAGCGTAATCTTGTATTCGTCCACAGAACAATTAACTATAAGATGAAAAAACACAGGATAATTAATACAGATTAATCACAGAATGGATTAATTTTCTAATTCTGGATTAATTACAGGATGATTAATAACGATTATAGAATTATAAACCATGGAGTTAATAAACTGCAGGATGATAATCTATAGAGTTAATAAACTGCAGGACGATAATCCCTAAAGTTAATAAGCTACAGGACGATAACCCATATTTAATAAACTGCAGGACGATAATCCATAAAGTTAATAAGCTGCAGGACGATAATCCATATAGTTAATAAGCTGCAGGACGATAATCCATATAGTTAATAAGCTGCAGGACGATAATCTATAGAGTTAATAAGCTGCAGGACGATAATCTATAGAGTTAATAAACTGCAGGACGATAATCCATAGAGTTAATAAACTGCAGGACGATAATCTATAGAGTTAATAAGCTGCAGGACGATAATCCATAGAGTTAATAAGCTGCAGGACGATAATCCATAGAGTTAATAAGCTGCAGGACGATAATCCATAGAGTTAATAAGCTGTAGGACGATAATCCATAGAGTTAATAAGATGCAGGACGATAATCTATAGAGTTAATAAGCTGCAGGACGGTAATCTATAGAGTTAATAAGCTGCAGGACGGTAATCTATAGAGTTAATAAACTGCAGGACGGTAATCTATAGAGTTAATAAGATGCAGGACGATAATCTATAGAGTTAATAAGATGCAGGACGATAATCTATATAGTTAATAAACTGTAGGACGATAATCTATAGAGTTAATAAGCTGCAGGACGGTAATCTATAGAGTTAATAAACTGCAGGACGATAATCTATAGAGTTAATAAGATGCAGGACGATAATCTATATAGTTAATAAACTGCAGGACGATAATCTATAGAGTTAATAAGCTGCAGGACGGTAATCTATAGAGTTAATAAGATGCAGGACGATAATCTATAGAGTTAATAAGCTGCAGGACGGTAATCTATAGAGTTAATAAGCTGCAGGACGATAATTTATAGAGTTAATAAGCTGCAGGACGATAATCTATAGAGTTAATAAGCTGCAGGACGATAATCTATAGAGTTAATAAGCTGCAGGACGGTAATCTATAGAGTTAATAAGATGCAGGACGATAATCTATATAGTTAATAAACTGCAGGACGATAATCTATAGAGTTAATAAGCTGCAGGACGATAATTTATAGAGTTAATAAGCTGCAGGACGATAATCTATAGAGTTAATAAGCTGCAGGACGGTAATCTATAGAGTTAATAAGCTGCAGGACGATAATCTATAGAGTTAATAAACTGCAGGACGATAATCCATAGAGTTAATAAGCTGCAGGACGATAATTTATAGAGTTAATAAGCTGCAGGACGATAATCTATAGAGTTAATAAGCTGCAGGACGATAATCTATAGAGTTAATAAGCTGCAGGACGATAATCTATAGAGTTAATAAGCTGCAGGACGGTAATCTATAGAGTTAATAAGATGCAGGACGATAATCTATATAGTTAATAAACTGCAGGACGATAATCTATAGAGTTAATAAGCTGCAGGACGATAATTTATAGAGTTAATAAGCTGCAGGACGATAATCTATAGAGTTAATAAGCTGCAGGACGGTAATCTATAGAGTTAATAAGCTGCAGGACGGTAATCTATAGAGTTAATAAACTGCAGGATGATAATCCATAGAGTTAATAAGCTGCAGGACGATAATCCATAGAGTTAATAAGCTGCAGGACGATAATCTATAGAGTTAATAAGCTGCAGGACGATAATCTATAGAGTTAATAAGCTGCAGGACGATAATCTATAGAGTTAATAAACTGCAAGACGGTTAATGGCGATTAATCGTGGATTACCCGCTGGAGCAGTAGTGGAGATTACTCGTAGAACAGTAAACTCTAAAGCGCAGGAAGATTAGTGGTTGATAATCGTAGAATGATAAAAATAGACTGATTATTAACAATAATCAACAATTATTAATCGTGGAACTGCAGGATAAGCTGAGATGTTTTCTCTAATGGTAAAGTTAAGCTGATATTTATTGATCCTTCATCTGGTTATGATTGCAGTTCTGTCTCATTCGGCCATCCTGACCATTTAAAGCCCTGGAAACAAACAGATTGTGAATGGTCACAGTGGCTCACATCTGCCTGCATTGTTCCTTTTGACCCAGTTCCCACCCATCTGCCCCCCGGTACACACCCTGACTAGCTTGGGGGCGAATGGTGGGGTGAAGGGTTAAGTGCAGGGTTAGTCTTGCAGCCTAATAAACCAGCAGGAGTAGTAGCTTAACTCCTGCAGTGTTAGTGTGCAACAATGGACCAGACTCCTGATTCACTGACCAGCCAGAAGACCACCAGAGTACTGGTTCCTAATAAGTATGTGGAGCGCCCTGTAGAGCTCTGTAAGTCTGGTGGACAGGTGGTGTGAAGATTAAGTAGAAGAATGATGGCATGAGGACAGTGTAGGGTCTGTATGGACACCAGAGGAGGAACTTGCTGGCTTCTGAAGTCCTCCACGTCTGGACAATGCTTCAAGACCCAGGGGATGGTCATTCACCTTGCAGAGGGCCAGTGACCCCAAACGCACTGCACACTGCATACCTCACACACTAAGAAGTGGAAGGTTCTTGACCAGCTGCTCAACCTGAAACCCACTAAGTAGTGTTTCACCTGCTGAAGACGACTGATGGCTGAAGACGACTGATGGCTGAAGACGACTGAGGGCCGAAGACTCCGGGGGGAGGTCAGGAGCTAACACACAGTGAAACCTTCTGTGTCCAGCGATGAAGATACCCAAATACGATGATGCAAATCCTGAGTATCTAACTGGAAATGGATGATACCAGCATCTGGTGATGAAAAGAGTAAAGAGAGGTACTCAGGGATTGTAGTTAAAGGTACCCCGTGTATGGAGATGAAGGTGCCGGACATGTGTAGATGAAGAAAGGCACTTAGCATGTGTAGATGAAGAGACCTGGCAGGTACCGTCATCCCATTAGAAGGAGGTACCTGCCGTCAGCACATAAAGAGATGGAGGTATCTGCAGTCTGTAGGTGGAGAGACCTGGTGATATCTTAATCCTGTAATCCTGTGAAAGGAGGTAGCATAGATGAAGGTACCCGGATCCTGGTGGAAGGAGGTACCGGAGATGAAGGTACCCGGATCCTGGTAGAAGGAGGTACCGGAGATGAAGGTACCCGGATCCTGGTAGAAGGAGGTACCAGAGATGAAGGTACTTAGAGTACTTTGATCCTAGTGGAAGGAGGTATCTGCCGTCAGCACATGAAGAGATGGAGGTACCTGCAGTCTGTAGGTGGAGAGACCTGATGATATCTTAATCATGTTAGAAGGAGGTACCGTAGATGGAGGTACCATAGGTGAATGTACCCTGGTCCTGGTAAAAGAAGGTACTGTAGATGAAGGTACAAGGATCCTGGTGGGAGGAGGTACCGACTGTCTAGAGATACGGATACCTGGCCGGTGTCCTCATCTTGGTAGAAGGTGGTACCCAGTGTCCCCACTGGATCCTGGTAGAATGAGGTATCTGGTGTTTGTAGTGAAAGGTACCCAGACCCTGTAGATGAAGATACCCACCTGGTGTCCATACATGAAGGTACCCGGGGGTGGGATATTAGGGTATCTGGCAAAAGTACATGAAGACATGCGTCTGTAGATGAACTTATCTGGTGGGTATCTTTATCCTGGAGAGCATCAATAGCCGAAGGTACCTAGATCCCGGTGGAATGAGGTGTCTGGTGACTGTAAATAAAGGCACCCTTAAAAAAAAGGCATCCTGAAAGAGACGCAGCGTCCGTTAGGGGTAAGAGGCCCAGACTTTGACCAGACTTTCTCACGTTACCAGAAGACCTGAAACCTCTTTTTCTGCTTCAGTAGCTTCTCCTGTTGGCCTCAGGTTTCACTGAGGGGAAGGCCAAGATCACGGCCCTGAGCTTAGCTTCACCTCGTTCAGCCTAGCTTCAGTCTTCCGAGGCAACGAGTAAATATTACAGGACGGGGATTAGACTGTAGAGCAGCGGGTAGGAGGGTAGGGGTTGGAGCGAGATACCTGAGCTCCGTTTGGATGTTTTTTTTTTTTTTCCATTAAAAACTGGAGCTTTAATATAAAACTACAGACTTTAGAGGTAAAAAGATTGAAACATTTATCTTTATTTGGATTTTTACCATTAATTAATTTTTATTTATTGTCCTAAAGAAAATGTAATTGTTATATTAATTGTGACATTGCAGGTTGCACTGGTGTGTGTCTGTGTGTGTGTGTGTGTTTTTGTCTTTGATGGGAAACTGTCACCAGTCACAGCCCAAAGTCCAAGTCCACACAACCCCTGTCCCAGAGTCATTTGAGGGTATGTGGTGGGGCAACTTTCAGCCTATAACACACAATGACTCTGACTCTCTCTCTCTCTCTCTCTCTCTCTCGCGCTCTCGCTCTCGCTCTCAGATGCCTGCCTTTATCAGTGTGAGAGTATGGAGGATGGTGAAGAGGTGGACTTCAACAGAGGGCTGAAATATGACACATCGGTGGGCACACACAGACACACACACACACATACACACACACACACACACACACATACGGGGGCCTCAGGCTGTGAATACAGCGAGCAGGTCTGAAAGCCTGTACATCACAGGACCGGTCGAGTTACGAGGTTTCATTATGTACTCTCTGAGCTGAATCAGGGTTGGGTGGAGAAATTACACAATACCACACTGCAGAGCTGAACCCAGTCACTACCAGAGTGTGTGTGTGTGTGTGTGTGTGTGTGTGTGTGTGTGTGTGTGTGTGTGTGTGTGTGTGTGTGTATAAGTATTAAGACACACCTCCTAATCACTGGATTCAGGCCCATTGCATCACAGCTGTATAAACTCCAGCCTCTAGTCCTGCAGTCTGCCTTTCCTCCACACGTCAATGAAAGAACGGGAGGTTCTGAAGAGCTCACTGAACTCCAGCGTGGTTCTGTATGTAATAGGAGACACCGCTGCACCAACAACTACAAGTCAGCTGGTGACATTTAGCCCTTCCTCCTAGATCTTCCTCCATCAGCTGTGAGTGGTGTTATTATTGAACAGTGGAAGAGTTTAGGAGGAACAGCTCACAGAGAGCAGCTCAGCCACCGAGTGTCTGTCAGACCACGTAAAGTTACAGAGCGGGGTCAGGGCCGAGTGCTGAGCTCAGAGCAGAGTGCAGAAAAGCCTCCAACTGACTCAGTAACTGCAGCAGAGCTCCAGACCTGCTGCTGCTGCGGGTAGAGCTTAGAGCAAAGAGGGACCAGCTCCTTATTAATGTGGATCATCCACACACTGACCTAATTTATCTCTCTCTCTCTCTCTCTCTCTCTCTCTCCACCTAGCTTGACAATGACCTCGTGTTGACCCTTGACCCTGACAACCCCACGTCGCCATGGAAACACCTGGAAGACAACCTCCTCTCAGGTAAATGAGCCTGAACATCAGCTGACCAACAGGGCACCAGATTAAAAGCAGCATCATGTAAGAAAATGAGATTCTCACACTTTACACATGCATTTCTGGACAAGCTGAGAGATCCAGAAGCTTGATCTGTGGGCTGAGGCGGTAGAGTCATACTACAGGAGGTTAGGCAGGGTTGCTCAGTTCTGTTAGCATAGTGCTTCATCAGTGGGCTCTTATTAGCTCCTTCAGCTTCAAGCTTGGTTTGAGCCAAAGCTAGATCATCTCCACCGGTAGAGAGAGTGCTTGAAGTGATGCTAGCTTGACCATTTAAGAATCATCTTAGTGCTGATGAGGCGCTTTCAGGGAACCCAGTCTTGCTGAGTTTGGCTTTTATGTGCTTATGGTGTTGACCTGCTGGTAGACCCCGGTGGAGCAGCTGACGTTTATGATTTGCAGGTGTGTGTTTCACTCACTGAGCTAATAATGAAGCCGATAAGCACTTCCTGTTGCTGGGTGTTCCACGCTGATATTTACGGTCTACCTACCCAACCCAGATGTTGTCAATCTGCAAAGCGATGTTTGGTGCCTGGAGTTGCTTCTTGAGTTGATGCTGGAGTTTATGTACAATACATATGTATATATATATATATATATATGGTGGTGAATTTAAGCAGCTGTTTGTCAATAGTGATACACTATATGGACAAAAGTATTGGGACACCTGCTCAGTTGATCCTGCTTCTGTTGGAGTAACTGTCTCTACTCTCCAGAGAAGAAGACTTTCTACTAGATTTAGGAGGAAGAGCACTGCTGTGAGGATTTGATCCCAAAAGTACTGGATGAAGCTCCACCACCATAATTCCAGAGAACGTAGTTCCTCCACAGCTCAATGCTGGGGGGCTTTATACCCCTCTATAGCCCACGCCTGGCATTAGGCAGCATGGAGCCAACAGGTTCATTATGTTTATCTGCTTCAGAGAGTCCTATTCTATTGGCAGTATTTCTCTACAAGCTGTGTGTGTGTCATCAATAGGTGCAGCTATTATAAGGTAGAAGGGGTGTCCACAAACATTTGGACATAGAGTGCATGTCTTGGCTGATGGACTACTTCATGGACTCCAGTACATGCTAAAAAGTAAAGGAGCCTTGAAGGGTTCTAAGAACCTTTCAGTTAATAACAGATCTTTACGTCAGGGTTCTTTATTGATCAGGGAACCCTTAGCACCTTTATCTTTAATAATATTTTTTTTGTTTATTTATTTTTTCTTATTAATTTTAATTAAACAATCACAATATATATCCTTCTCTTAGTATTGCAGTATTTTACAATGTATTGAATCGTAACTCCTGTATCGCATCACCAGGTTCTTGTCAATACGCAGCACTAATAAGGACTCTGGGCTAGCTAGTATTTTTTTCATTTTATTTATTTATTTGTTTGTTTGTTTGTTTATTTGTTTGTTTTGATCTGTTGTTTTAAATGGACATGTAGATTTAGGTCAGACTGCCTCAGAGTGATAACGCTGCAGCTGTTCCCCTCCTGCTCTGGATCAGAGGTGGAGCACTGGACTGGTTTACAGTGTAATAAAATAACCGACTTTCTCTCTCTCTGTGTGTGTGTGTGTGTGTGTGTGTGTGTGTGTGTGTGTGTGTGTGTGTGTCCACAGGTGACATGTCGGTGATAAAAGATGAAATGGCGATAACACAGCCGCTTCCAGTGGACATGCGTGAGTGTACTTTCCCCTTTAAGTGTGTGTGTGTGTGTGTGTGTGTGTTGTGTGGTTCTGTATTTAATGTGTGACTGTTTTAACTGTTAAGTGTGTGTGACCTTCAGTGTTCCAGGTGAAGGCAGAGCCTCCATCTCCTTCCTCCTCTCCGGCCTCAGAAAGCCCCATACCGTCCTTACCTGAACCTCAGGTAACACACACACACACACACACACACACACACACACACACACACAGTACACTCCTGACCCACCATCACATCTACAGCACGCACCTGACTGACCCACCATCACATCTACAGCACGCTCCTTACCAACCAATCTGGGGTGCAGATCTGGTCTGACAGAGCTGCTGTCCACCAATGTTGTTCCCCTGCAAACACACATATTGATAACTAAGTTAATAATATAATACTTTATATATCAGTAATAATGTGGATTTATTTAATTGATGTTATATAGAGTTAATTACAGGTAGGCACTCTCACTGACCACTGACTTTATGTTTATTTGGGTTTATTCTAATGTTATATAGAGTTAATTACAGGTAGGCACTCTCACTGACCACTGACTTTATGTTTGTTTGGGTTTATTGTAATGTTATATAGAGTTAATTACAGGTAGACGCTCTCACTGACCACTGACTTTATGTTTATTTGGGTTTATTCTAATGTTATATAGAGTTAATTACAGGTAGGCACTCTCACTGACCACTGACTTTATGTTTATTTGGGTTTATTCTAATGTTATATAGAGTTAATTACAGGTAGGAACTCTCACTGACCACTGACTTTATGTTTATTTGGGTTTATTCTAATGTTATATAGAGTTAATTACAGGTAGGAACTCTCACTGACCACTGACTTTATGTTTATTTGGGTTTATTCTAATGTTATATAGAGTTAATTACAGGTAGACACTCTCACTGACCACTGACTTTATGTTTATTTGGGTTTATTCTAATGTTATATAGAGTTAATTACAGGTAGGCACTCTCACTGACCGCTGCCTTCATCTCTGTTTATTTCTCTCAGGTTTTGGTGAAAGAAGAGAATCCTCCCACTCCTCCTTATATGTATGGGGATGTTCTCTCTCCCCCTCTGGCCACCATGGAGATTACCGTAGCAACCACTGCCCCACATCAGTCACAGACAGCAGCACTTCCTGCACCCACAGGTACACACACACACACACACACACACACACACACACACACACACACACACACACACACACACAAACACACCACAAGTGAGTGAACAGGTCAGACTGCTGTTCTCAGTAAATAAGGAAATAGCTCTGTGTGTCTTACTGTCACTTCATCTCTCTCTCTCTCTCTCTCTCTCTCTCTCTCTCTCTCTCTCTCTCTCTCTCTCTCTCTCCCTCTCTCTCTCTCTCGCCGCACTCTCTCTACAGTGATCTCCTCAGCTGCTACGCTAAAGGCTAGCTCTATCCTGAGCAGTAAACCCCTCCTGCAGCCGCGGCCAGTGTGTGTGGCCACTGTTCCAGTCCCTCAGTCATCCAGTCCGGCTAAAGCTCTTATCCTGCAGAGCCTCCCAGTGTCCGTCCCCACTATTGACCAGAGCCGGACCCCTGGTGAGCAGTTTAGCCCCGCCCATTCAACCTACAGCAGTTTAACCCCACCTACTCCGCTTACCACACTTTAGCTCCACCCATTCAGTTTACAGGACTTTAGTCCCACGCTTTCATCTTACAGCATTTTAGCCCCACCCCTTCAGGAACTGACCCCAGATGAGGGTCTGGAGGATGGGATAATGATGATGATGATTAGTTGATTAATTATTGATTGTCTGATCATCCCTGTGTTTCCTGCAGTGGTTCTGTCTCAGTCAGTGTGTTTGGGTTCTACTCCTGCCATCGTTAAGATGGAACCAGTGTCTCCCAGCATGTCTCACTGCAGCAGCCCCACGGCCCCGCCCACCGCCACCAAGCCCATCATCCCAGCCTCCTCTCTGCCCGGCAGCAACTGCAACGACATTGATGTGAGTGACTTTTTAAATTATTATTAATTACATATATCTTCCTCCTCACCTTCTGTTAAAATCAGACCTCTGATGGTAGATGCTGCACTCTGACTTCAGCTGTGACGACACTGTAGGACTGTTGGATGATTCTTCCTCATCTTGAGGTTCTGCTCTTGGGCTGATCTTGTTGGGACGGTCTGATCTGGTCATGCTGGTTCGCTGTTCCTCTTGTAGATGATTTAGTGGACGGTGGAACAGCGGCTGATCTCTAACTGTTCTGAGATCTGTTTAAACCCCCTTCCCAGACTCCTCTGCATCTCCACCCTTCTTTCTAAAGGCCTCAGAGAGCTCTCTGGATCTGACCATGATGGAGATCTTCTTCACCCCTCACTTCAGCCATCAATCAAGAGCAGACCAGACTAAACGTCTGAGGTTTAAATAAGACTCCAGACTCCTCCAGAATAATCCTCTCCAACCATGTTCTGATCATCTGCAGCTGATGTTCTCCACCTACACATTTGAATAAATATAGAGTAATAAATGTAGGGCGATTCTTCAGGTGTGTGAGTTTAGTAAGATTAGATCAGTTAGATCAGTGCTGATCACGTGAAGATCAGACCTCCAGATGATTAAATTTGTTCAAAAAGACCAAGGTTTTTCATGGGTTGTCCTGATATTTTCACATAACAGTATATTATTATGTTTTTTGAGCCATTTCTGATTAGTGAGACCAGTCTGTCTGCAGATTAATTGCAGAATAGACTGATTTTAATATGTTTGTGGAGTCCAACATCACACAGGCTTCAGATGTTTAGTAGAAAATGTCTTGTTTATGATGAAAGAAGAAGTGAAGCAGGCTGTTTGCTTCTGTAATTTAAGTGTAAGTGTACACCACTGTGCTGTGGTATGCACAGTCTAGTGAATGTATTGCAACACCCCTAAAAACAGTTAAAGAGGACCTTCCTGTTCACAGCAGAGTCACGCTGCTCTTCCTGTACGATAACCTTGAGTGGAGTTGATGCTTCGTCAGCGTTTACTGCAGGGCAGAGCGTGCTACTGCAGAAGAACCTTTTAAAGGGCCCAGATCAAGAAACCTGACATGTCCTCTCTATCCCGAAGAGTTGGAAGTAAACACACCACAGAGATTCATGAAGTTCTACTGTCGTACGTCCTGACAAAGCCTTAGACAAGCTCCTCTGACGTCTGACCATCTCTACCTTTTCTGACGTCTGACCATCTGCAGATCAGAGCTGTCCAGCACAGACTCTGCTTAAGAGCTAGAGGTGAAATCAGGCTAAAAGTCGCACACTGTAACTCATAACACCCCTCTCCTTCCTCCTCTTCCTCAGATGAAGGTTCTGAAGCGCCAGCAGCGGATGATCAAGAACCGAGAGTCGGCGTGTCAGAGCCGGAAGAAGAAGAAGGAGTATCTGCAGAACCTGGAGGCTCAGCTCCGAGAAGCCCAGCTGGAGAACGAGCGACTGCGCAGAGAGAACCAGCAGCTGCGACTCAGACTGGCCGGGAAAGAGGTGAGAGAGCGAGACAAAGAGAAAGGTGATGGGAAGGACAGACCGACAGGGAGGAAGAGAGAGAGAGAGAGAGGGGGGGGGGCAACCACCCTGCAGCATGATGCTGCCTCCACCATGCTTTGCTGTTCGGTGTTTAGTGAAAGTCCTGTGAAAGTCCTGTGGTCAGAGGGGTCAAACCTAGCACTGCCCATTCCACACCAAACACACTCTGTGTTTTCGATGTGTGAATGTTTCTTGATGATGGGTCCGCCTCAGCGTTCACTCCTGAACTGCCTGTTTTACTCTTCATTTACATGTACAGCTCATCACTGCTCAACATGTTTACTCTGGGCCTTTAGTCTGGACCTTAATCACCCAGCCTTCATCCACACACTAGCACAGATTTGTTTATTTTTGTGTTTGTGTTTTATTGTCTTGTGTTTTGTCTCATGACCTAGCATTATTTTATATATATAAAAATATATAATATTAGATTTAGCCTAACCAAAATTGGTTTGACTGTGCAACCCTGTATTACAAAAATGACAGTAAAATTAAAATGGACCAATAATAATAATTGAAAACCAAGTTGAATAAAGTCGAGTTGTATTAAAAGAGCAGTAAACTTTAGAGCTTGTCCTCCTTTAGGGGTGCTGATGTACAGCTCCGGAAAAAAAATAAGAGAGGTCACAGGACTTCAGTGGACTTAAATTTGAAATAAAACAATGGAAGATAGTCCATAGTCCAGATAGTTTAAGTGTTCTAAAACTTTTGACCTGTAGGGTGTAGTATATGTATTATATTATAAATTATAGGACTGCAAAGGAATATATTTGTTTATAAGAGAGTGTGTGTGTGTGTGTGTGTGTGTGTGTACTCTCCCTCTGTGTTCCAGGGTGGTGAATCTGGTAACAATAAGAGAGCAGTGTGTGTGATGGTGGTCCTGCTGTTCATCACCTTCAGCTTTGCTCCAGTCAGGTACACACAGCCTTATCGATGCTTAAGATCTTATCATTTCATTAATACTAATGAGTCAATTTTATTATCTTATCCTAAGAATCCTGAAGTCGGACTTATCTGTACTTCAGTCCACGTTAATAGAGGTCAGACACACGTAGTCCAGTCTAGGTTGTGAGGTTGGAAGACTGTGACTGCAGGATCTACAGTAGCTCTGTAGAGTAGAGTCTGACTGTCCACTTCTTCACCCTCCAGCATCACCGACAGGAAGCTGGACTCTGTGCTGGAGGAAGGGTCGGCGCCTCACACAGGAAGGCAACTGCTGATGTACGAGAACTCTCCGGAGCTGGGCAGGGCTGCGTCGAGCGACAGCGTGGCGGAGGAGAGGATAGAGAGTGAGGAGGATGGAGGAGAGGAGAGGTGGAGGAGAGGAGAGATGGAGAGAGAGAGTTCAGACACCTTTCACTTCAGGTGAGTTCACTCGCAGTACCAGGTTTAGGATGGGCTGAGGATGAAGACTGGATCATTTCCTTACTTCTTTAAATAGGAGGAAGAAAGTGTTTCAGAATATACCATTCACTCCCCAGACTATACAGTCTCCTCGGTCTATACAGACCATACAGTCTCCCCATACCATACAGTCTCTACAGTCCACACGGTCTCTTTGGTCCATACAGTCGCTCCAGACCATACAGTCTCTCCAGACCATACAGTCTCTCCGGACCATACAGTCTCTTTGGTCCATACAGTCTCTCCAGACCATACAGTCTCTTTTGTCCATACAATCTCCCCAGACCATACAGTCCAGACAGTCTCCACAGACCATACAGTCTCCCCAGACCATAAAGTCTCTACAGTCATACAGTCTCTTCAGTCTCCACAGACCATACAGTCTTTACAGTTTCTTTAGTCCATACAGTCTCTTTGGTCCATACAGATCATACAGTCTCCACAGTCCATACAGTCTCTTTGGTGCATACGGTCTGCAGACCATACAGTCTCTTCAATCCATACAGTCTCCCCAGACCATGCAGCCTCTTCGGTCCATACAGACCTGTCTCTATAGTCCATACTGTTTCTATAGTCTCCATGCAGTCTGTATAGTCCATACAGTCTGTGCGGCCTCTACAGTCTCTACAGACCATACAGTCTCTTCCATCTCTACGTTCCATGCAGTCTCCACAGTCCAAGCCGATTCCATGGTCCATGAGGTCTCTACAGGTCTCTACACATTAAACAAGCATAAGGAATCAAGCTGGATGTTGTCAATAGAACTTCATTCTGAATATAATTTTACTGTATGAATATGAATATAGACGCATAAATATGTACACATAGTATGAGTGTGTGGATTAACCCTGGCGTCTCTCTGCAGGAATGTGAGCAGTGTGTTCAGCGAGGTGAAGGACTTGGTCCTGCAGGACATCGACCGTCTCTTCTCCTCCTCCGACTGCCGTCAGTTCAACCGCTCAGAGTCGCTCAGGTGGGCATGTAGCCTGGGGTCCTAGTCCAGGTCTCTCTGTGACTCTCTGCAGACCTTACAGACCACATAGTCTCTTTGGTCAATACAGACCATACAGCATTGAGCTGTGGAGGAACTACGTTCTCTCCATCCAGTACTTCTGGAATGAGTTGGGAGTCGGGGGTGGTGATCATCATCCAACATCCTGACCTCACCAACGCTTTTGTCGCTCAATGCAATCAAATCCTCACAGCAGTGCTCCTCCAAAATCTAGTAGACAGTCTTTCTCTGGGCAGTAGAGACAGTTACTCCTCCAACCAGGCAGACTTGTGTGGTTCATATAGAGCAGTTAGGGGGCTTGTTTCCATAGCTGGTCAGCTGAGGGACAGCCCTGACCGATACAGGTGTCAAGGTTTTATGTTCCCCGAAAATTTGATGGTATCGATAAAGTACAGGTCAATGTGCCCTGTTTTAGCCGTTGGCCTTTGGTACAGGTTTGTTGTGTCAAAGCCAAGGAAGGCTGCATTGCTGAGCTCTCACGTCACTGAAGGCTGTTCTCTATGGAGGGATCCTTTAAATACAGGAGAGAAACACAGACTGGTTCTGAGAAACTGATGGCTGTGGCTGGCGAAACCTTCGAGGTCGTCTATGAGAGAGACTGGGGGGCTTTATACCCCTCTATAGCCCACGCCTGGCATTAGGCAGCATGGAGCCAATAGGGTCATGATGTTGATCTGCTACAGAGAGTCCTATTCTATTGGCAGTACTTCTTCTCCACAGGGACTAGACTAGCTGTGTGTGTGCATCTGTCAGCAATGGGTGCAACTTAAAGAAACTGAATCTGTAAATTTAAACAAGACCTGTTTGATTAAATCTCTCTCTCTCTCTCTCTCTTTCTCTCTCTCTCTCTCTCTCTCTCTCTCAGGCTGGCTGATGAGCTGCGTGGTTGGGTGCATCGGCATCAGATCGACAGGAAGAAGTCTGGTGGTGGTGGGAAAGCAAAAATCGCTCAGAAGGCAAAAATAGCTCAGGTGCGAAACCGCAGAGCATTAGTCAGTCACCCCGCTCCTACAGCTCTCAGTACTGAGAACCTCGCTCACTTCATCATCACTGAAAATCACATCTCTAACAACCTGGTGTTTGTATTTAGGGAGTTTAGCAGACGCTCAGAAAAGAGTGCTCACAGAAAGTGCTCAGAAATGATGCCCAGCCAGTCCAGAGATGTGTCTGAGCTGTGATGGAGATAGACACAGCTTATGACCAGAGACTGAGACTCGGTAGAAACACCAGCTGAGCAGTGAGAGAGAAACTGGAGAGTCTCAGAGAGTGGAGATTATTATTAGTGCATGATTCTGTTTCACTGAAGCTCTTCGTGTCAATTGGCATCACTGGTGATCTAGTCGGTACATGTAATTTACACCGATCAGCCATAACATTAGCACCACTGACCGGTGAAGTGAAAAACACTGATTATCTGTCAAGGGTGGGATCTACATATCAGGCAGCAGGTGACTAGAGATCAGTTCTTGGACAAGCGTAATAATCTGAGACACTCTGACAAGAAGAACCAAACGGTGATGTTCTACACACTGACTGGGTCATCAGAACATCTCTAAAACATCTGGAGCAGGGCCTGTGGGGTGTTCCTTCTTGGTATGCAGTGGTCAGTACCTACCAAAAGTGCTCCAAGGACGAAGTCATGGGCATCTAGAGTTCATTGATGCTCATGGAGGCCCCGCCCACCTCACAACTTGCAGGACTTAGGGGATCTGCTGCTGATGTTAGTTAGTCTTGATGCCAGATCCCACAGCAGGACGTCTCAGAGTCAACACTTCCTTTAATGACCAAACAGCAGAGCAGATTCCCTTATGAACATATGTGGTGAATAAACATGGTTCTGACTCTCTCCTCCAGCAGAAAGCCCAACACAGGAAGACAAACTTCTCCAGGTATCTCCCCATTGAGGCTCATCGCTCCATCGAAAGGTAGGAAATCTACATTTCCCAGCAGCCACTGCATTCATGTAGGTTAGTAAGACGTGCATGCGCTGATCTCTTCTGTTTTCTGGTGCTCAGTCAGCTGCAGCTGTTGCCTGGACCAGAGGTGAGCTACAGCGACTTCCTTGATGCAATTGACCGGAGAGAGGACACGTTTTACGTGGTGTCCTTCAGACGGGTAAGAGATGCTGTCTCTATAACTCTCTACAATGTTCATATGATCCACACGCTCATTCTGACAGACTGTAATACACTACAGGAAGAGTAGGGGGCGCTCTATAATGCTCTATAATGCTCATATGATCCACACGCTCATTCTGACAGACAGTAATACACTACAGGAAGCGTAGGGGGCGCTCTATAATGCTCTATAATGTTCATATGATCCACACGCTCATTCTGACAGACTGTAATACACTACAGGAAGCGTAGGGGGCGCTCTATAATGCTCTATAATGTTCATATGATCCACACGCTCATTCTAACAGACAGTAATACACTACAGGAAGCGTAGGGGGCTGTATAAATTATGTAGCATCACATAAAAAGTAAAAAAGGTATATATGAACAGAATAGATGAAGTCCTGATGATCTTTTTAGTTCATACAATAAGAAATGGGATGTTTTTGTGATTAATTAATGATGTCCTCTGTTTCAGGATCACCTGCTCCTTCCTGCTATAAGCCACAATAAAACCACACGGCCCAAGATGTCCCTCGTTATGCCAGCGATAGCCATCAACGGTGAGATCCTCAACCTTAGAACTTTTTGTAGCTCCTTTTGATGAGCGAGTTCAGCTACTGTGAGATTCACCAGTTACTGGCACAGGCATTTAGGCTGTGTTCAGACTGCAGGCCAATCGGATTTCTCAGATCTGCAAGTGATCAGATCAGATTTGTGTGTCCAGCCCCTCAGATCTATCTGCATGGGTTTGCTGTGGTAAGAACGAAGGCACTTACTAGCTGCTTTCATGTGCAGAAGCAGGAGAGATGGAGGTCCACCTGGGTTGGATCCGATTTGCAAAAATTGGATTTTGTGTGTTTTGTACCCGTGCAGACCTGTTTCATCAAGAATCAGGCCGGGAAGAGTCTAGATAATCACCCCCCCCCCCAACCCCCCCAAAAAAAGCTTTGCCAGAACAAAAGGACCACAGCCACCATGCCCAATGCCATGGGCATGCCATCTACCTGCCCCCACTAATGCTCTCATGACCAAGTGCCATCAAATCCTCACAGCAATGTTCCAGAATAGAATGAAATGTACTACCCTGACTGGCTTTTCTGTGTTTTAGTAGAGGAGGAGGGTGAGCGGGAAGCATTGTGCTGTGGTTTACTTTAGCTGGTCGGTTGATGGAACAGCCGGCTGTTCCGGTCGGGCTTGTATCTGACGGTTAGCTGTAAACCTGATCTGCAGCTGTTCTGCTTTCCTGTAAAAGGTCAAATATGAACAGTCAAAAATCTCAATAATTCTTACCTAAACATACAAACATCTGTAGAAAACATCAGCATGCTGGATTCGGCTGTATGCAGCTCCTCTGTTGGCCATCAAGCAAGTTCTAGTTCAGCCAGGTCACATAAGTCCAGAGTCCTGCCTGTCCAGTAGGAAAAGAGGTGAGGGGCATTTCTGTTGGACACTGAGAACCCCTGATTTGTGCAATACCCCCTGCACAGCTGTCTGAGGTAAACATCACTGTTAATGAATGATGTCCTTATCCATTTATTTTGCCCCCTCCCCCGATCAAATCCAAGTCTCTTCATGCTGAGTATCAGCCGATCCCGATCTGATCAGATCAGAAGAGCTGCTGATTAATCCTTTCTGTAAAATGTATTTTTAATATCAGATTCTAAAATTAGACGTTCTGACTGATTTAGTTTAGTCAAGACTTTTTTTTTGTTTTATAGTGTTTAATATGTGTTTAATAAGCATGAACCTATCGGCACCATGCTGCCTAATAATGCCAGGCGTGGGCTAGAGGGGTATATATAAAGCCCCCCAGCATTGAGGAGCTGTGATTGCTATGTGCAATCAAGTCCTCACAGCAGTGCTCCTCCAATGCTCCTCCTCAAGCCAAAGAATCAATAAATGAGCAGGTGTCCCATTACTTTTGTCCATATAGTGTATGTCCTGGATTTTGGCTGGATTATTTAAGGCTCTTCAGATGTGTTTAGTAAACTGATCTAGCTCTCTCTCTGTCTCTCTCTCTCTGTCTCTCCCTCTCTCTCTGTCTCTCTCTCTCTCTCTCTCTCTTTCTCTCTCTCTCTCTGTCTCTCTCTCTCTGTCTCTCCCTCTCTCTCTGTCTCTCTCTCTCTCTCTCTCTTTCTCTCTCTGTCTCTGTCTCTCTCTCTCTGTCTCTCTCTCTCTCTCTCTCTCTCTCTCTCTCTCTCTCTCTCTCTCTCTCTCCCTCTCTCTCTCTCTCTCTCTCTCTCTGTAGAGTCGGTGTATAACTCCTCTCAGGGAGGCTATGAGCTGATGATGCAGGTGGACTGTGAAGTAATGGACACCAGAATCATCCCCATAAAATCGTCTGCGGTCCCGCCCTCCCTCAGAGACCCACCCCCAGCTCCGCCCTCGCACCACCACCATCACCACGGCAACCAGACTCGGCAACACCACGCTGGCGGGGCTGCGTCAACACGGCAGCCGCTTCCTGTCCGGAGAAGGGGGGCGGAGTTTCTGATCAGCCAGTCGGGATCAGACTGAGACGGAAGAAGAGGACGGAAACAGAGGAACGCGGTGAGGGAGGGGACGGTGGGACGGCGGGATGGTGGGACTAAGAGTGGAGACTCAGCTCAGCGTCAGAGCGACAGGAAAAACACCCCCCCGAGCTCTTACTACTGTGGTGTGTCAAACAGCAGTGCTGGACACACACACACCCAAGAGCACACAGCCGTTTGGAGAGTGTGTGTTCTGTATATTTGTATTAATTTCTATATTTTTGTTTGTTGTTTTTGTTTTTTGTTTGTTTTTGGTGGTGCAGCTTTGATGCTAGTCATCAGCCTGGTGGTTCTTTTTGTTTGTTTTTTTAATTATTCGTTTGTTTTTGTTTTTAAATCCTACTGCGGTTATTTAACAGGAAGTTGTCATACTTCAAATAGATGTAAATATCAGAGTTTCTGTGTGAAGACTTCAGTTGTTCCAACGTTAAAAAGTTATATATATATAATTATATTATTAGTATGTACACATACATACACATACACACACACACGTACAGTGTGGAAACCCCATATTTAAATAATCACGATTGGCCATTTTATTGGAAACACTTGCCATCATTGCAGCATATGATCTGTTAATGAGTGTCCTCTCATTTTAATATCTAATATTTCTCAGGGTGGGACAGTAATAAGACCATCATCTGTTTATTGACGCATTTTTATGTACTGTATATCATCGCTGTCCTGTGAAAATCACATATCTCCAACACTGGTGACTTTACAGGTTGAAGGAATGGAAGTCAATGTAAAACAAGAGTAATTTAGAGCATTTCTATTGGTCCATTCATCCAGGGTTATTCACACAGTGTACAGAAGCAGCTACAGGGTTCAAACCATGGCGAATACAAAACACACAGAAATGGAGATACATGGATTTCATTGGACAGCAGCGATGTATACTGGTAGTGTCTGATTCCACTGGCAGATTTCTGAAAACCCCACAGATCATCTGCACCACTGCTTCAAATAAGAAAAGTGATCTTCTCTAATGAGACACTTTTGGTAACTTCATTAATATTACAGTATTCTAACATTAGTCCCATAATAACTGATATTAGCAATATCCACTAAATTTAATGCAGTAGTGTTTCTATTAAAATGGCCGGTCAGTGTAAACTTTTCATGTAGTGTTTTATTATTTTATTATTTTTATTATTATTATTATTATTATTATTATTACTCATGTGACTCATCACGCTGCTGGTGTTCTGAGCTACGGGAGGTGTTTCACAAAGCAGGGTTCTTTTCAGTTAGCCAGTAAACCTGAGCTCAGTGCTCAGAACTGTCCCAGTAGGAACCTAGACTGTCCCTCAGATGTTCTCCTACTGGACAGGCTTAACCTTAGGTTTACAGCCTTAAACATCGTCCTGCTTCCGATGCTTCTTTTGAGTGATGCTGTGGCAGAGACCGCTTCCATAAAGGTCCATGCTGGAGTGTGAAGAGCCATTACCTACTCACCTGTCCTTACCTGCTCACCTGTCCTCACCTACTCACCTGTTCTAACCTATTCACCTGTCCTCACCTGTCCTCTCCTGTCCTTACCTACTCACCTTGTCTCACCTGTCCTTACCTGCTCACCTGTCCTCTCCTGTCCTTACCTGCTCACCTGTCCTCTCCTGTCCTTACCTGCTCACCTGTCCTCTCCTGTCCTTACCTACTCACCTGTCCTCACCTGTCCTCACCTACTCACCTGTTCTAACCTATTCACCTGTCCTCTCCTGTCCTTACCTACTCACCTGTCCTCTCCTGTCCTTACCTACTCACCTGTCCTTTACAATGATGGTTCTTATTGGAAGCAAAAGTGGTTCTTCTATGGCATCACCTGAGGAACCCTTTGTAGCTCCGTTATGTTTAAGAGTATATTATCTTATAAAGCTCCTGCTGTGTGAAATCTTCTCCTGCTTGGGCTTTTAGAACAAGAACCAGAGCGAGTAGACAAATTAAGCCCCAACAGCGCCATCTAGTGAATATATTCTGTTGCATTTTGCTACTATAGATCTATTATTATTATTATTATTATTATTATTATTATTGCTACCACTAAAAACTCTCCATTTTGTCAATACCGATCATGGACCAGCTTCTGCTGCTGCATTTCCAGTATGTCTGGATTCAAAGGAGGAGAGTGTGTGAGAGTGTGTGAGAGTGTGTGAGAGTGTGTGCTGTGATGATGTCTCTTGTATATAATAGTGCTTTGTCATGATGCCTGTTTTCAGTCACTGTATTTGTAATAATGGTGAATTTTTCAGTAAAAAAAAACGACCAGAACCGATCTGTCCATCAGACGTGAAGGTACTGCACCTCCCTCCCTGCACAGTAGTCCTACAGTCCAGAGTTAGATTTAGAGGTTTTGTTTACTATTCTAGTTAATATATTGGGAAAATGTATCTCTATCAGAAGGATGGAGCTTCTGTCTAATACTGCGGTCGCTGTAAAACAGAAATTATGAATGAAAAATCTGTTTGTTTTGTTTTTTTTATACAGTTTTTTTTATTATTATTTGTTTTTATTACTAGGTCTGATCTGGGATCTATATTTAAGGCCTTGCCCATGTTCCTGTTCAGTGCAGCCCTGTGAATGGGAGCCTTTAGGTGACCCCAGATTACTGTTGGTTAAACTTATAGAAGTGTAATTAAGTCCTATTCTCTACAGAGACACACTCACTGTTTATTTACTGACTGTAGCAGATTAGAAAACAGCAAAACATGAGCGGCACTTTTATAAGTTAAGTTTCTAATCTGTTAAATTTAGGAAATAAACGTGTGAAATGTGCAGAAGCGTCTTATTGACGTGTCCTCTAGACGGATTCAGCCTGTACTTTGAATAGAGGTGCACACACACGTCTGCTCATGTCCTTTTATGTGTGGCTGACAGAGTTTATTTCCTGCTTAATTCAGAGTTTAAGACGAACACTTTCAGACTTTGATCTCTCTACAGAGGTGGTGAATGGAAGCAGGCGTCGGTCGCCATGACAACAACACAGATACAGCCCATAATTTATTTCCTATCCAAAACCACCAGTGCAGCTACAACCCGAGTCTTCTGAGTTTTATATGGGATGATGATGATGATGATGATGAAGGTAAAATAGTGGAGAATCTCAGCTAATCCAGTTTTCTTTAGGGACTACTTTCTGTAGCCGCACTACACCCTGCAGCATGTATCCCTCCACCATTTTAATGATCTGATTATAAAAGCAGGTTCTAGAGCCGAACTCTTCTCAGAACTCTGGTAGAACCGTGTCTCAGGCATCAGGCAGCGTCTTCATCACCATTAGGTGAAGAACTTTCTGTGAGGAGCTTTTAGTAGAGCTTCAGACGTCTGCTCCCCTTCACCTCCACTGTAGAACTCCAGCTCTGACTGGGGGAAGTTATCTAGAACCGAGTGTTTCACACCAAACCCCCCAAACCTCCACTCTGACTCTGATCACGTCTTAACCTTTTAATGATGCTGAGAAGTTCAGAAATCCCCTTTTTAATGCATTTGCAGGTCTGATCTGAGTCTGATAAACAAACAGCTCAGTTTACTGTAGATTAGTTTGTAGAGCTGTTTAACTAATCATTCCTTTTGCCGTTGTTTCACACACACACACACACACATTTCTGTTGTGTAATGATGCTGAAAGCATGTGTTTTCTTTGCCGGTGCTTTTGGGGGATTGTTGCTGTAAATATGTTGAAAATGTTCTTTTTGCTTTTTTTTTTTTTAAACTTTTTTATATTTAACTGAATTTTCCCTGAAGAGCCCGATCTTCTCCCCGTCTCCTCGTTCAGCTGTGAGAGGATTCTGAACCACTGTTTTTGATTTGTAGAGGAGAAATGAGAATTTGCTAAATAAAGAGGTCATCTGGGGACGTGGGTGCACGGTGTGGAAGTTCATAGTGGTTTCTGAATAATCTGGTAGATGATCAATAATTAAGATTAGATACTCATTCATAAATAGTAGATATTCAATCATTCATAGTGGATTCTGATTACTTTATAAATACTAAATACTTCATAGTAGTTACTGAATTACTTTATTAGATACTGGTTAATTCATAGTGGAGACTGGATAGCTACTGAATAATTCATAGTAATTACTGAATAAGTAATGGTAGATATTGAATAATTCAGTAGTGGATACTGAATAATTCAAACATAATTCAGAGAAGATTCTGATTCATTAATAGTAGATATTGAATAAGAATATACAGAATAAAGATACCAAAAACTTAATAGTAGATACAAAATAATTAATAGTAGCTACTCAATATTTCATTGATATTGAATAAGTCATAGTTACAGTAGATACTAAATAATTCATAGTGAATACTGATTCATTAATAGTAGATATTGAATAATTCATAGTGGATACTGAATAACTTAACAGATACTGAATAATTAGTAGTAGATATTAAAAACATTAATAGACACTGAATAAGTTATAGTTACAGACTAATTTATGGTATATACTAAATAATTCATACTGGATACTGATTTATTAATAGTAGATATTTAAAAATTCATAGAGGATACTGGATACTTCATAAATACTAAATACCTTATAGTAGTTACTGAAACACTTAATGGTGGACGCTAAATAATATAGTAATATAGTGGATACAGAATAAAGATACCAAAAACTTAATAGTAGATACAAAATAATTAATAGTAGCTACTCAATATTTCATAGATATTAAATAAGTCATAGTTACAGTAGATACTAAATAATTCATAGTGAATACTGATTCATTAATAGTAGATATTAAATAATTCATAGTGGATACTGAATAACTTAACAGATACTAAATAATTAATAGTAGATTTAAAAAATAATCATAGATACTGAATAAGTTATAGTTACAGAATAATTGATAGTAGATGCTAAATAATTCATAGTGGATACTGATTTGTTAATAGTAGATATTGAATAATTCACAGAGGATACTGGATACTTCATAAATACTAAATATTTTATAGTAGTTCCTGAAATAATTACTTAAATAATTCATAATGGATACAGAATAATCCAAATATACTAAAAAATAATAGTAGATGCTCAATATTTCAACACTGAAAAACGTTTCAGAATTATTGATAGTAGATACTAAATAATTCATAGTGGATAGTAAATATTTCAGAGACACTGAATAATTCATAGTAGATACTGAATAACTAGCTGGTTTAGCTAACTCGGCTAGTAGGCAATTGCTAGCCAATGAAATTTGAAATTTGACAGATATCATGATTACTTAAAAACTTTCAACTCAAAATGAGCAAAATTATCATAAAAGGCTGATGTTTTGGTGATCAGCGGTGGATTCAGGCCTCAGTCAACTGTGGATGTGTGGGTTTTTCACTGGCAGCAGCTAGAGGGTGCTAGAGTCCACTCCATCAGAGTTAGAACCAGCTGACCAGCTTTACTGACCAGTCGTAACCGATTTTAGAGGTGTTTGCTGACATTACGCCCAGACTGGTACACTGTGTCCTAAAGTATGTGGACATTTGCTCTAATTCTTTATTCTGAAATCAAGAATATGAATATGATGTTTCCACCTTTACTGCGGTGATAGCCTCTAACTCTTCTGGGAAGACTGTAACAGCAATGGGTCCATCTTAAAGAAGCTGAAGACTGTCTGAATACTTTTGGACACTTACTGTACATCACACACATAGGTATGCTATTGCTGGCTAACCTTTGAGGAAGGTCTAGAAAATGGTACGGAGAAGGTTCGGCATATGGAGCTCTGTGGAGGTGATCGGCCCCTGCTGTGCTGTGACTGCAGCTGATTGGTTGGAACAGATCAAAGTGAACTGAGACGGGAGTGACCTGGTCAAACCCCTGCCCTGAAGACATACGAGTGTGTCCTGCCTCAGGCTGTTTACAGTCTCAGACTGTTTATGTGTCTCCTGCCGTCTCTTGTGGGAGGTTCTCCTCCCACGGCAGAGCAGCTTCCTCAGAGCTGGTGTTGCTGGTCTTTACCGTCTGTTAGAAAGGACAGAGGGTCCGGACGGAGGGTTCTGACTACCTAGCTTTCAAATCTTGCTTCCTACCTTTAGAATTTCAGACATTTTAGGAGCAATAATAATAATAATAATGCAGACTGTACTGTAGATCTGCAGATTGAACTGTAAAGCTGCAGACTAAACTGTAGAGCTGCAGACTAAACTGTAGATCTGCAGACTAAACTGTAGAGCTGCAGACTGAACTGTAAAGCTGCAGACTAAACTGTAGATCTGCAGACTAAACTGTAGAGCTGCAGACTAAACTGTAGAGCTGCAGACTGAACTGTAGATCTGCAGACTGAACTGTAGAGCTGCAGGCTGAATTGTAGAGCTGCAGACTAAACTGTAGAGCTGCAGACTGAACTGTAGAGCTGCAGACTAAACTGTAGAGCTGCAGACTGAACTGTAGAGCTGCAGGCTAAACTGTAGAGCTGCAGACTGAACTGTAGAGCTGCAGACTAAACTGTAGAGCTGCAGACTGAACTGTAGAGCTGCAGACTAAACTGTAGAGCTGCAGACTGAACTGTAGAGCTGCAGACTGAACTGTAAAGCTGCAGACTAAACTGTAGATCTGCAGACTAAACTGTAGAGCTGCAGACTGAACTGTAGATCTGCAGACTGAACTGTAGAGCTGCAGGCTAAACTGTAAAGCTGCAGACTGAACTGTAGATCTGCAGACTGAACTGTAAAGCTGCAGACTAAACTGTAGATCTGCAGACTAAACTGTAGAGCTGCAGACTGAACTGTAAAGCTGCAGACTAAACTGTAGAGCTGCAGACTGAACTGTAGATCTGCAGACTGTACTGTAGAGCTGCAGACTGAACTGTAGAGCTGCAGACTGAACTGTAGAGCTGCAGACTAAACTGTAGAGCTGCAGACTGAACTGTAAAGCTGCAGACTGTACTGTAGATCTGCAGACTGTACTGTAGAGCTGCAGACTGAACTGTAAAGCTGCAGACTAAACTGTAGAGCTGCAATCTGAACTGTAGAGCTGCAGACTGTACTGTAGATCTGCAGACTGAACTGTAGAGCTGCAGACTGTACTGTAGATCTGCAGACTGAACTGTAGAGCTGCAGACTGAATTGTAGAGCTGCAGACTGAACTGTAGAGCTGCAGACTAACCTGTAGATCTGCAGACTGAACTGTAGAGCTGCAGACTAAACTGTAGAGCTGCAGACTGTACTGTAGAGCTGCAGACTGTACTGTAGAGCTGCAGAGTGAACTGTAGAGCTGCAGACTGAACTGTGGAGCTGCAGAGTGAGAGTCGTGAGAGTGAGCCGCCTGTAGAGAGTGCTGCAGAACTGATGGTCATAATGAGCTTTAACTGCACTCAGAAATGGAAACCCGTTAAGATCTCACTTTAACGAGCCTCAAAAAACGTGAGTTTTTTTCCTGTGAGAGGTGATGTCACTGGTCTTGTCTGTGAGTGTGTGTGTGTGTGTGTATGTGTGTGTGTGCAGGACTGACGCACTGTGTCTCTGACTGGCTTCGAGGCAAAAAGAGGAGCTTTTAAATCAAACACTGATGACAGCAGTGTGTGTGTGTGTGTGTGTGTGTGTGTGTGTAAAATGTGTATATGATTGTTAGAATGTGTATCTCTCTCTTTCTCTTCCCTCGTCTTTCTTCTTCTTCGTCTCCTCTCTTACCTTTCTCCAATATATGTCTAAAAGAAGGCTTAACACTAGACGTTAGAACATTGCTGTGAGGAGGCTTTGATTGCATTCAGCTTTAAGGCCACAGCAGTGAGGCCAGAGAACCCCACAGCTCAGTGCTGGGGGGCTTTATACCCTGCTAGTTCACGCTCAGCATTGGCTGCTCTGGACCTTATTGACCTTGGTTGGTTGTGGACACTGCTTCTAATGAATGCATCCAGCTACTTTAAGTTGCACCCATTGCTGACACACAGCTTGTCTAGTCCCTGTAGAGAAGTACTGCCAATAGATTAGGACTGATCAATATGACCCTATTGGCTCCATGCTGCCTAATGACAGGCATGGGCTAGAGGGGTATAAAGCCCCCCAGCATTGAGGAGCTGTGGAGCAGTGGGAGAACTGTGTTCTCTGGAATGATGGTGGTGAAGCTCCATCCAGTACTTTTGGGATGAGTTGGGGAGTTGAGGATGATGAGGTGGGGTGGTGATCATCATCCAAACATCCTGACCTCACTAACGCTCTTGTCTGAACGCAATCAAATCCTCACAGCAATGCTCCTCCTCCAAAATCTAGTAGAAAGTCTTCTTCTCTGGACAGTAGAGACAGTTACTCCAACAAAACCAGGAACAACTTTTTCAATACCCTTGATTTTAGAAGAAACAATGAACAAACAGGTGTCCCAATACTTTTGTCCACATGTGCGTAACATATATGCAGTGAAAAGTGAAATGTTCGCATGTTAGAAAGCTCAGTTTTCCATGGTATTGGTCCTTGGTATTAGTCATGACTTAGAAGGTGTCTGAATACATTTGGACATATAGCATCATGATGTGTGTGAGTGTTTATGCGTGCAGGTGTGAATATAGGGCTGAAATGTGTGGCCTTTCTCACAAATACCTTTATTATCAGCATTCTGCTAAAGTGCAGTCACCCACAACAGCACCACCTTGTTAACACTCTACCACCAGGTGTGTGTGTGTGTGTGTGTGTGTGTGTGTGTGTGTGTACCATTGTGTAATGACTGGGCTCTTGGCTCGGATGGTGATGTGTTTGGTTGTATTGAAGCAGAAAGTGCCGGATTCTGTTTCCATGTAGGAAAATAAAGAGGTTGGCACCTGCGGAGCTGAGCGGTTTCAGTCCTGTTAGACTGATTCAGCACCGGGCAGAACCTGCGGCACGTAGAGACCATATAAACGTCAGTGAATTCACAGTTTTAACAGCTCTGCTCATTTAAACCCTTCATCCTTCACACATGTCTACAGTCCTGAGGCCTTACGGAGAGTCAGTGCAGTCACACACTGTATATTCTAAGCTGTACTGGATGGAAAACTGGGGTCTTATTTAGAAGGGCCCAGCCCAGCCCATCCACAGACACCCACCACCTCACCAGGCCTTCACAGGGGTCACCGGATAGGCACCTCCTTTGTCAGTGTTTTGCTGTATTAGGCCCATGACACCTCCACAAGCCTCGACAGTAAGGTCTGCTGTCCCAGACTCACTCCTCTCCAACCATCACTTATGAACTTCATAGCTATTCGAACCACACTGGCCTCCCTGGTGCCACACCTGCATGCCTAGACCATGGTGCCTGGGTTTTACAGGTTTGCATTACAGATAAATCTACATATAAAGGTTCATCTACCAAATAGCAGCTACATGCATGTGTGTACCTAATAAACTGTCAAACCAGTGTATGAAATGGGAATTCAGTAGTGTCCTCAAGTGTACTGGTCATTTCCTCATGTTGGCTTTAGCTTTTATTTGTATTATTAGCTGATTCTGGATCAGGAGAAGGCAGCATGGTGCTCCAGGGGCCTAGGGTTGGGGGTTCGATCAGGTCATTGTCCTGAGTCTCCTCCAGCTACTCCAGTTTCCTCACACCTCCCAAAAGGTGAGCTGGCTATGCTGCATTGCCCCTAGGTGTGAGTGAATGGGTGTGTGTGGTTTTCCTGTGTTGAGCCCAATGATTGAGCCCAGGTAGGCTCTGGACCCACTGTGACTCTGACCAGGAGTGGATAAGGAGGTGGATGGATCGGTCAGAGATCCCCCAGGGTCATAGGGTTCACTGCTGTGCCTATGTTTCAGTGCCCCTCTGACTTGGGCATGGCAGGGAGTGTGTGATGGATGACTTCTGCAGTTCTAAAGAACCGAACCCCATCCTGGATCATAAACAGACAGATTTGGACCAATCCTAGACAGCCTGTAAACGACAACAGTCAGTGTACTGTTCAGGAACTGTGGAGAAAAGCACAGCTGACTGGATTTCACCACACTGTCTCATAATCATGATTATTTACATTTTCTTTTGCTTATTGTTAGAATTTTCTGTTCTGTTTTATCATAAGTAGTTTATTATTTAATTTTTTATCAGAGGAGAACATAAATACACAACATTCACATGCAAAAATCTGAATATATGAATATTTAAATCTTATCATCTTAAAAACACAAATTATGACACTACACTAAATACGTCCTACTCCCTAATCTGACATAAGCACATAGTATATTGGATATAAAGGAACTTCATATATTCTACATATGAATTATATATCCTTTATATACATTATACATACATATACTTTTATTAAATGTGCTTAAATCACTACGTGTCCGGCAGATGTTCAGAGTCAGCTGAATCTGCAGACTATGAAGGGCATGAAGTCCCAACAGCAGTGTGAAAGACTAGTGGAGAGCCGGCCGAGACATGAGAGCTGTGATTGGCCGTCGAGGTTATTTCACCATAGTGATTTCTGAATGCTCTCAGAGTTCAGATATTAGTACTGTGATTAAATCTGAATAATAACTTCTTTACATTATAATTATTATAATCAATTATTCACATTATCTGAGCAGTTGTCATTTCTGCAGATAAATAAATAAATTCTCTAAATAGTAATATTTTTATTTGTAATTTAGAGGAAATGTTGTCCATGGTTTATGTTATTTCTCTAAACACACTGCCTAGAAATAATAAAACCAGAGAAACTGATCATGTAGGGTGGTCTCTGTATATATTGCCCTATTTCAGTTTCCACATGGGAGCATAATAACTCTTTAGACTGCACCTCCTACATTCAAACTCTAAATAAGGTTGAAAACCAGTGGCTTTAAATGAGCAGGTACTGTACTGCTACACTGGGACTGTTTGGCTCAGCCTCACTCAGACTCTGACTGTATGGCTGTAGGTATAGGATGGGCTGCTGGGTTGGGCTGCCTCTGGAGTTCGAGGCCTTGCTTTACCATATAACGCTCCATCTGCTCTGACTCCAGGAACAGAATTTATAGTGTTAAACGCTGCCTGTCTCTCTGTACCTTTGCCTCTGTAAAACCCACCATAGCCCCTCGTGCCACAGTCGCCTGGCCCTCAGCAGCACTGTGGGCTCAGTCCAGCTTGAGTGTTTCGTCTGGCTGCAGTGGAAATTCTCCATTATAAAAGCTAGCTCTGATTTACGACAGCAGACAGAGCAAGACCTGTATGAGCAGACAGACCTGTGTGTGTGTGAGGAGAGAGGGTTCGAGAGTGAGACTGTGCAGACGTCCATTAAAAAGTATATCAAGTGTAATGAGAGATGAACGTGAGTGAATTTGGCCCGTTCCAGAAGTGCTGCTACTTTTAAAGGTTGAAAAGATTTGACTGTTAGTGTTAAACTGCTCAGGCTGAGGTCATCCCGGTTTGATCCGGTGGGTCAGGATTAGGCTTGATCCGGATATATTGTAATATAGATCAGGAATCAGCTGTTTTAAGCCTGATCCAGTTCTGATCCTTTGTTTTTACTGCTGTGCTCTAGCAGAGCTCCCTCTGGAGTCCTCTAGGTGCTATAACAACTGCTGGGATCCCCAGTCTGCAGCAGTGAGGAGCATTCTCAGAAGATACCAGAGCAGCCTAGGGTCTGCTGTGGAACCTCAGCAAGGTGTAGAGTGGTCAGGGAATCAAAATAAGGGCAGCAGTATGGGCCCACCCGCTCAGCCCACCCTGGATTCAGAATGAGGCTCAGAACAGAGCTCATTTACATACCAGGCCTTCGGTCGTAAAGGAACAGCAACAACAGCAGACTAATCAGCTGTAATGGATGAAGGGAGGGTGGAAAATGGTCTTGTAAAAATAAACGTTGGTTCATTAAACTCGTATAAACGAAATAAGCGGAGGTCAGTGGAAAAAAAAATAATGCAGAATTTGAGACCTTTAATGCACGTGCATGTGTGTGTGAGTGTGTGTATGTGTGAGTGTGTGTGTGTGTGTATAAACTCTTCCCTTGTCCACAATTATTTCAGCTCATTTCCCGCTCATAAACACATTGTACCGGAATGCATAAACTCCCATCATCCCCTGCTGCTTATATATGCAGCATCAGCAGCATCACATGCCAGAGAGAAACAGTGCATTACTATTGTTTCTTCAAGTGTGTGTGTGTGTGTGTGTGTGTTTGTGTGTGTGTGTGTGTGTGTGTGTGGCAGGTATGTAGACAGTGAAAAACGTTAGTTATTAAGGTCTTTACGAGTGTAATTATCAACCACTAACACCAATTACAGTTTAACAGCAGCTCTGCCAGAGGGTTATTAGTGTGTGTGTGTGTGTGTGTGTGTGTGTGTGTGTGTGTGGAACAAACAACTTTACTGCACTAATGCAACCACTGTGCACACACACACACACACACACACATATACCAACACAAGAATATATATTACATACACACATTAAAAATAGAAATATATACAGTAGTGTGTAAAAGTTTTAGCCCCCTGTGTAAAGTGCACTGAAAATTAAAGGGACTACAAAGGGGTTCTTTGAGTGACGCCATAGAAGAACCACTGTTGGTTCCATAGAGAACCCTGGGCCCCAAGAACTGTCTCAAGTTTGTTCTTGAGAAAAGTCCTAATAAACAGTCTGCGTCAGATTCTAAGGGTCAGAAATGACCTGAAGACCACCTGTTTACCCTAGTGGTGGACATCTTCCTCGGACGTGTGGAGAAGGGTGAGGTGTCACTCTTAGGTGTCACTCTTTTGACCCTTAAGGGTTAAGCCTAAACCCCTTTTGCTAAGAGTGCGCTTGTCAACCAAAGACTAGAGATGAATGACTCAGATCTAGAAAGTAAAAGTCCAGTCCAGGGTTTTGGTCCACCTGCTTGGACAGCTCCGCTGCAGCTAAGACGCCCAGGCAGCTGGAACCTCCTGGAAGTCCTGGGCCGGATTTTTTTTACTATCACTAGCCTGAACGACCCCTTACTCACCTCTGGCGGTCAGTAGCATCAGGCAGCAGAAAATGGATGGGGCCTCAGTGGATGGAGACTGCAGAGATGAACTCCCTCTCTCTCTTTCGTGACTGCAGGTCATCAGTCTCTCTCCGCCGTCGGCTGGTCTGTCCGGTGGACGGATGGACTCCACTGCGTTTTCCATTAGCTCCGTAAAAGGCCACGAATGGCCACAGTCCTTCTGTTCAGGAGCTGCTTCCAGTCGGGTGCATTTCAAAGGCTGGCGGTCGCATGATTGTGAGTGATGGTGTGTGGATGTGGACTTCGCCTGAATCTTTAACGGGGGAAAGCGACCGGGTGTGACGTTAATCTGAGCTCTGTGAGGAAAACCAGCGAGGAGCTGCTGAAAAACAGTGAAGCTGGATGAACTGAAGAGCGAAATGGTCTTAAACCTGGTCCGTATCTCCAGACCATCAGCCTGGAAACACACTACCTGCTCACAGTCAAGAGATTACCAACAGGGGCACAGTTAGGATTAGGACCAGTTTGAGGGTTAGGTTTAGGGTTATATTAGGGTTAGAATTAAAAACAGAATGAGGTTTAGGTTTTAGGTTGAGGTTAGGGTTAAGTTTAAAACCAAAATGAGGGTTAGGTTTAGAGTAGGGTTAGGATTAGAATGAGGATTAGATTTAAAATCAGGATGAAAGTTAGGTATAGGTTTTAGGTTGGGATTAGGGTTAGTATTAAAACTAGAATGAAGATCAGGTGTAGGGTTTTAGGTTGAGGTCAGGGTTAGGATTAAAAGCAGAATGAGGGTTAGGTTTAGGTTTTAGGCTGAAATTAGTATTAAGATTAGAATGAAGATTAGGTGTAGGTTTTAGGTTGGGATTAGGGTTAGTATCAAAACTAGAATGAAGATCAGGTGTAGATTTTAGGTTGAGATCGGGTTAGGATTAAAAGCAGAATGAGGGTTAGGTTTAGGTTTTAATATTATTAATATTAATATTATTATTTATTTATTATGAAGTTTTCTTACAACACTGAGATAATGAGGCTGCAGTAACTGCAGTGTGGGTCGGGGTTCAGTGTTTTTCTGGTGAAGTAAATCTGCTCTCAGATGTAAAAGTCATTAGACTATCATCTTTACCCTGCATTCATCCCACTGATTTTAAGAGACTCTCTCTCTCTCTCTCTCTCTCTCTCTCTTTCCCCCTTTCTCTCTCTCTCTCTCTCTCTCTCTCTCTCTCTCTCTCTCTCTCTCTCTCGCTGTCTCTCTCCCATCATTGGAAACTCATTGGGAGCTCATAGTTTGTTTTTTTCTCATTAGTATAACAGTGACTCCACTACAGGTCGGTAGTTTGGGAAGTTGAGGGTGTAATTCTGTGAAATACTGGTTGATATAGCAGCTCCTGTGGCGACGTTTCCATTCAAACCTTTCTTAATGTTTGCACATTTTCCCTTTATCCATAACCAAGAGATGGATGAGGCTCCAGAGTGGTGCAACTGTCTAAGTGTCTAAGTTCTATGATTGGGTGTCCAGGAATCCCAGAGTGCATAACTGTCCTCTCTCTGTCTGGGTGGGTGGGTGAGACGGTCCTCCCTCTCTTTCATCACCTATGTGGGTGATGCGAGCCAGTGCGGGCACCTGTTAGCTGACATAACAGAATTAGCAGTTAGCGTTCTCCTCCAAACGTGCTGAGATACAGTGGTGCTGCTTTTGAAAAATTCTGGTGGAGCTTCATGTGTCAACATTGTGTGATGGGGTATAATTTATAATAATTAATAATAATAATAATAATAATAATAATCATCATCATCATCATCATCATAATAATAATCATAATAATATGATTAATAATAATTCATATTAGGTTCTGAATCATTCACAGTGGATTCTAAACGATCAACACTAGATACTCAGTTATTAATTAATAAGGGATACTGAATAATTCATAGTGCACACTTAATAATCCATATTGGATACTGAATCATTAATAAAGGATACTAAATAATTCATATTATTAACTGAGTAATTCATAGTAACTACTAAATAATAAAATAAAACTAAATAAATACTAAAATAAGTTTGAATACTGAATAATCCATAGTGCATACTGAATGAGCAAGAGCAGATGCTGGATAATGTATATTATTTACTGAATAATTGTCATAATGGATACTGAATAATTCATAGTGGATGCTGAATGATAAAAAATAGATACTGAATAATTTATAGTGAATACTGAATAATGCATAGTAGTTACTGAATAATCCGTAATAGATACTGAATTGTTAATAATAGATACAAAATAATTAATATTTTTAGCATAATACTACATAATAGTAACTACTAAATAATTCATAGTAAACGCTAAATCATCTGTAATGGATACTGATTAATTAATCATGGATAATAAATTATTCATATTTTTGGCAGACTAATTCATAGTGGATGCTGAATGATCAATAACAGATACTGGATCATTCATATTAGGTACTAAGTAATTCATATTTTTAGCAGATTAATTCATAGTGGACACTGAATTATCAAGAGTGGATACTGAATAATTAATTAAGAATAATAAATAATTTGTATTTTTAACAGAATAATTCATAGTGGATGCTGCATATTTCATAATGAATCCTAAATGATCAATAATAGATACTGGATAATTCATAGTGGATGCTGAAGAGCGCAGGGTAAATCCAGAATGGCGTTTCTTGGCTGCCTCTGCTGAGCTGTTCCCATCCTCCGATGTTTTCAGCATGTCTTTAACAGCCCTGTAACTGACTGGAGCGGAAAGACCTTCTTTAACTCATCAAAACACGGCGCTGGACTTCACACGGCCGTGCCGGCCAGCACTGCTGCAAAGCATTAGCCTCGCCTGGTAACCACCACGGCGAGACTCTTGACCTCTGACCTCTGGAGCACACGGCCTGTTTCTTATGCCATAAAATAGCCTGTCCTCCCAGGTTGCCAAGACGACAGCACACAGCCAGAACGGGATGGCGGGACAGGGGGACTCTGCTCAGGACAGACAGTGATGCCAGGTGAAAATAACATCAGTACCGGTCGTGCACTACTGCCCAGAAACGTGGAGTCACATGCTGTATTCATAGTCCTCTTTATTAACTCACTTTCACCTGAACTAGCACAGATGGATTTTATTTATTATTAAGAGCAAAAAAGTTATTCATTGATAAAACCACATGGTGTAATAATTCATTGATGAATTAATTGAATTTCTTCCTCACACAGCTGTTGCAAACACAAAGGAAAATAATTACTGTTATTTATTTATTTACTGTAATTTTCTGTTTTGTACTTAAAACATCTCTTATTTTTATAGTTTGTTTATATAATTTTAGTACAAAAAATAAATAAAGAAATAAAAACATTTTTTTATAGTTTTATTTTATAGTTTGTTTATATAATTTTATATATTGAATTTTGGACAAAATTGTTTATATAGTTAAAATAAAAATAAAAATATTTCTCTTAAAGAAAAAAGAATAATTCAATTCAATTCAAATCTTAAGAAACAAACAAACAATAATAAAAATAATAACAATAAGATTTTTTTTAATTATGTGAATTTGTTGGGATTTTTCTTCTAGCATCATTTTGGACAATTTGTAGTAAACAAAAAAACAAAAACAAAAAATAAATTAAGAAATATAAACTAGATTAAAAAGTAAAGTAAATAATTGGCACAATAACAAAAAAGCCTGGTGAGATGATGACTACATACTGGACTGTCCAATTAGTAAGATTCTTAATAACAAGAAATTTGACACACATACTATCATACTCTGAAAGAAAATATCTACCACTCAAAAGTTGGGTTGGTTTCTTAGAGAACCATCTGTAATGAGATCTGTCTTTAACTTTAAAGGGTTCCTCAACATTCACAAATCACATTAGATCCCTGATCCAGGAGGCCCTTCCCAGCAGAGTGTTGGCCTACACTTCAGTTGGTATGATTTTATCCATTAGCTTTATGGAACTGGAAACACTGGTAAATCTGTGAACAGGGGTCCCTCCGGAGCTCCAGTCCTGCGGTCCACCTGCACAGCAGAGCTTCGGGTGTTCCTCCACCCTGTTCACATCATTAGCGTGATTTATAATGTTTCTGGAAGTTGTAGTCCTGCCTCACCGTCACACAGAACACAAGCTGGGTTTATTCATACAGCATGTTTCCTACTTAACGGCAATTCAGTAAGAGCTTTACTTAAAAAAAGGGAAAGAAAGGGAATAAATGGCTGAAAACACCTGCAGACACTAAGTGTTCCCCAGCTGAACCAGGGCAGGACAGAAGTCACTGTATTTGGCTGCAAAGAGGACCAAGGTATCAAGGCTTATCTCTAAAGGCTTAGCTTTAAATGCTAATTAAATGTCAAGCAGACCTTAGTCTTAGTGGAGTCAGAGCCCATATTGCTCTCTGTCACCTCAGAGTTTACTAACCTAACTCAATCTAAGAGATACCAATTCTCAGGTGTATCTCCAGTTAATGAATTATCGTAACAACCTCTTTACTACTAGAGAATCAAAATCTGATAGATACCCGACCTGAGCCGGAGCTAGAGTAATGACTGCACTATAGGCTCCTGTAGCGCCACCTAAGCTCTTGGCATTTGTTTTCCTTAGTTATGATAAGCACGATTGTTGTCCTGCAGGATTTGTCCTGGTGGGAGCATGGAATGGTTAAAAACAAGGGGTCCAAGAATCAATCCTTGAGGTACCCCACATTTCAGATTTGTTTGATAAGTTGAGATTAATAAAAGCAGATCTGTGAACAATTGTGCGGTGGAATATCACATAGACTTTTTCAATAACTTATAAAAGCCAATAAAAGGAAGGTTTGGATCTGCAGTTTTTAGATTTTTCCCCGGTCCAGTGCTGAGGTCTTGTCATAAATGTTATTTACACACAACATTCCTCAACTGGGACTCTGACCAGCAGGTCATGGCAAAGTGGTAAAAGCTCACCAGAGGTCAAACAACGCTCTAAATAATGCAGTTTGAAAGCCAGAGTGGAAACAGGAAGATACACCTCTAAACCCTTTGTAATTCCAGTTTATGGTCATTTTCCACTTTTGGCAATTCTAGGTGATGATCCTCTTAGGACAGATGGAGTTGAACAATGTTTAAGAGACAGGTTAATGAGGAAGTTTGTTTAGGAGTTTGGTGAGTTTGCCCTGAAGATGACCTTCAACACTGTCAACCACAAAATCCTCCTGGTCAACCTTATAATAATCAGGTCTGCAGGGCAATAGTCTTAGCCTAATCAGGTAACATGGAGAGGATTCACATTCTGGTATCCCACAAAGCTCAGTGTTGGGTCCTCTTCTTCATTCTTAAAAATAAAGATGCTACAAAGGGGTTCATGTCTGATGCCCTAGAAGGATCGCTTTTGCTTCCATGAAGAACCATGTATGAGTGTGAAAACACTTTAACACTTTGAATAAACAAGAATTTTCTTTGAACCTTCAAAAGGGTTTTCACACTCAAACATATTAAAGTAGTTACATTATTGTAGCAGCTTAATTTCTAACAATGTGGAGCTCATTGATCCGAATGTTTTGTTTGGGACCAAAAGTGTTTTTTTTTTTTCAAAGAACCTTTTGCAGCAGTCAAAAACATAACATTTATTTGTATAGCTTTTTACAACTGGTGTCACAAAGCAGCTTTATACAATTGGTAATTAGTAAAAAGACAAGAAATCAACATCATAAAAAGACATGATAAAAGATTCCCAGTGAGCAGCCAGAGGCGACAGATTTATGTGGATACTTTTCTTTCTTTTTTTTTGAAGGATGACGAGTCTGAATGAAAACAAAGGGAAATGAAATAGGAGTAACGAGGCTGTTTTTTAAATGTAAGCATTAGAACGTTCAGATAATTGGGTCAAAATGTAAGAAGTAGAAGTAAAAAGTCGGCTGATAAATAACTACTTACTTTATACTTATTGTTGGTTTATTATTGGTTTATTGTCAGTGGGGCATAGGGGTGGCTTATTTCTCAGGAAACATCCATGTCTGTGCTTCCGCCTGGCTATTTTCTATTATATCCAATCACCTCAAACAGAATCTAACTGGGAATCTAATCTGTGCTTTTCATTATGCTGAACTGAACCACCCTATCGTCTTAGCTGATGCTGGTGTAAGGTTAACGTTGACTGGGTGTCCCAGCCACTGCCTGCTCTCCAGACTGACTCCGACACTGTCATGGAGCTAAGTGCTTGTGCCATTCACCCTCAGAGACTCTGAGAACCCCAACAGCATGGTCTACTCGTTACCCCTGACAATCATGGCGATCATAATCATCTAATCTAATCTAATCACTTTATGCTTCGTTATTCATTATGCTAATTCACTTTATGCTCCGTTTTTGTACCTTTCGAAAGTTCTTCTTCTTGCTCTGAGAGAGTTTTTCCTGCCACTTTCTCCACTGACTTTCTTACAAGGAGCTCAAACTCTGATCTCTGTAAAGCTACACTGAGATAACGCCCGTTGCTAAAAGGGCTACAGAAGTAAAGTTTAGTTGGCGTAACTATAAACACTCATCAGAAGCCAACATTCACTTTTCTGACTCACTCTCAGCCACACACATGGCTGTGTTTTACTATATCACTGATATAGTCACTGTTGGGAAAAACCTTGTATCTCCAAAACTGATATGTGAAGGTGTGTAGGGGTTTCTGTAGATACTCAGGTGTCTGTGAGGTTTTGGGTATTCAGGGTTTGTGCAGTTGTGCATTAACACACACAGTGCTGTAGCAATGGTGGACGGCCTGCTGCTATTCTGGTAGAGCTCCAAGATCAACACGCCTCCGTCCAGAAGAAAATCAGTCAAGTTACCTCAGGCCAGACTGATGTGGAAACAGTTCGAGCACCATGGAGAGCGAGTGAAACACGGGAGAGAGGAGGTGATCAAGAATCAGCACAGCACATAAACACAGACTCCCAGCATCAGTCAGAATCAGCCTTAAATCAGACACAGAGTCAGTCAGAATCAGTCTTAAATCAGACACAGAGTCAGTCCAAATCAGCCTTAAATCAGACACAGAGTCAGTCAGAATCAGCCTTAAATCAGACAGTCAGTCAGAATCAGCCTTAAATCAGACACAGAGTCAGTCAGAATCAGTCTTAAATCAGACACAGAGTCAGTCAGAATCAGCCTTAAATCAGACAGAGTCAGTCAGAATCAGCCTTAAATCAGACAGAGTCAGTCAGAATCAGCCTTAAATCAGACTCAGAGTCAGTCAGAATCAGACTTAAATCAGACACAGAGTCAGTCAGAATCAGCTTTAAATCAGACACAGAGTCAGTCAGAATCAGCCTTAAATCAGACACAGAGTCAGTCAGAATCAGTCTTAATCAGAATCAGTCTAAATTAGAATCTGCCCTAATCAGAATCAGAATTTGAATCAGCCTTGATCTGAATCAGAATTAAACATAACCAAATTTAGTCAGAATCAGACTTCAGTTGAATTTGAATTAATCTTAAATCAAAATCTGAATCAGCTTTAATCACAGGATCAATATCAGGATCAGGACCAGGATCAGGATCATTAACATGATCAGGATCAGGATCATTAACATGATCAGGATCAGTATCAGTATCAGGTTTACGATCAGGATCAGGATCATTAACATGATCAGGATCATTAACAGGATTAGTATCAGGATCAGTATCATTAACAGGATCTGGATCAGTATTAGGATCAGGATCATTAACAGGATCAGGATCAGGTTCAGGATTAGGATCAGGATCAGGATCATTAACAGGATCAGGATCAGAAATCATTAACAGGATCAGTATCAATATCATTAACAGGATCAGGATCAGGTTCAGGATTAGGATCAGGATCAGGATCAGTATCAGTTTTTAATTAGTTTCATTACTTTTACTCCGGGTATTAATGTTACTATGATTTCATCCTGGATGTTCTACCATTTTTAGGAAGGTTAGAATGATCTTCAGCTGTTCTTCACTCTGGACTCATGTTAGACAGTTTGACAGCTTCATTCTGATGATCTGGACGCTGTGAAGATCTAGATCAGCAGCAGCAGATGATTGTTTTATACGATAGCTGGTAGAAGTTTGGTTTTCTGTAATTGAAAGCAGTGATTTCTGACTTTTGAACAGTGGAGTAAACTCCTTACTGAGACACCGTTACCTAGACCTCCTTAACCTGACAGCTGTGTTCCAGGCTGAGGGGTTTCGGGGGGATCGGTGCAGATGTGTGTCCTATAAAGGGTTTCCCCTAGCCAGATGTTTTGCAGTGACGGCTTTAGCAGCTGTTGTGAAGTATGCAGTGCTAATGTAACACAGCCAGGAACCCGCAGTGGAACAGAGGCATACACAGGAAAACAGACGCTCAGAGTAAACACTGCCACATGGGGACACTTTGTAGTCTCCTAAATATCCATGTAAAGACCTTCATTTAGCAGTTCATTAATTAATACACAGGACTAATCAGCGTTACACCATACCTATGAGCCCACTTCCGGGTGGATAGTGCTGTTAGTGCAGCCCTGATTTTGTACTAATCCTCAGAGTCATTTAGTAAAGCTGGAGCTTCACTTTCCAGCACTGGGTTCTGCTCTACATCAGCTCTACTGCTTCTGAGAGCTGGAAAACAGAAAACACCTCAATCTGATCTGTTCAGTACTGGGCATTACAGTCCTAACACTGTGACCCTGGTTACTATCCAGAGTTTCTGTGGTATCAGTGTTTCTGTGGTATCCAGGGTTTCTATGCTCTCTGGTGTGTTCTTTGATATTCATACAACCACCTAATAACTACTACGAATATCATAGCAACCTCTTAGGCACACTATGCCAATACACCACATTAAACACTATATCACTTAGAAGAGAATAGCAACCTCCAAGCGACCCCAGATCAACCCTCCAGTCCTCACATTCTGTGGTAATTCAGTGTTAATGTGGTGTTTTTGTGGTATCCACACAACCACCTACAAACCACCAGGGAAACCACAGCAACCACTTATGTACACTATAGCAAACATTTGAAAAAGCATAACGACCCTCTATTCATCACCTAGGACATTACTGTTGCCCTCCATGTGGCAAACAGGGGTTCGATTCCTTGGTTGGGGAAGTGCATCACACTATACCAGTACAGTCTTTAAGGCAGACCCTTAGTGCTATATTAAATGTAAATATATTGGCACAGACACAATATGTCCAAATGTTTGTGGACACCCCTTCTAATGAATGCATTCAGCTACTTGCACCCATTGCTGACACAGATGTGCAACTGCACACACACAGCTTGTCCTGGCCCTGTAGAGAAGTACTGCCAATAGGAAAAGTACACTCTGAAGCAACACATGAACCTATTGGTGCCAGCATTGAGCAGTAGAACTGTTACTTTTGGGATGAGTTGGGGAGTTGAGAATGATAAGGTGAGGTGGTGATCATCATCCAACATCCTGACCTTACTAACGCCCTTGTCACTGAATGCAATTAAATCCTAACAGCAATGGTCCTTCAAATTCTACTAGGAAGCCTTCTTCCCTGGACAGTAGAGACAGGTATTCCAAGAACAGCAGGATCAACTCAACAACTTTGAATAGCGTTGATTTCGGAAGAAACCATAAATGAGCAGGTGTCCCAATACTTTTGTCAATACATTGTATTATACAGAAAATGTGTCTCATTTATATATCTTAGTCATACATTTCAAGACTCATTGGAAACAACACAGCCAGTGGAGGACCATCTGTGTGATCACGTCAGCTGAACGTAATCGCAGACACACACACACACACACACACACACACACTTTTTCCTTTATCTTTCCTCGAACTGCTCTTTCATTTCCCAAATGTTTCCTCCTACCTGCACTCGCCCACCCTTCTCTCTCCCTCAGTCAGCATTGCCTGGATTTTTTTCTCAATGGCCGTCATTCACGTTCCTCCACACACAATAGAGTCCATTATGGTTGGGATGGAGATGCTGCTGATGTCACAGCTGCCGGACCATAGTGGCCCAATAGCAGCCCACTCCCAACCTTTAGCTTCGCTGGGCTTAGCCAGCGGCCTGGAGACAGTGGTGTTCAGTTCAGTGGGAATGTCATGTTCTCAGTTTACTGTCATCTAGTACCTCTGACTCAGGTCATGACGAGCCCTGTTCTGTGATGGTCCTCAGACACTACCGAGTACTTACAGTATGTAAGCTGGTCCAGCAGCTGAAACAGAGGCATTTGGCACTGTGGCATCAACATGCAAAAGTGTTCTCCTCTGTGGAACTGCTTTCTGGAGCTCCAGGTTGAAGACCACAGTGGACGGCAGCTGGGTAGGCTAAGCAATTATAGAGTAAGGTGTGAAATAAGGGGTGCGCACATCTGCAAATGATCCGTTTTACACGCCTGAGCTTAGAGTTTCCTGACAAAATCAAAAACACACTTCAGGGGAACTCTGGTAGAGCACTGCAGAGAGACTTCTGGCTTGACAAGCTTGGTAGAGGGGTCTGGAGAAGGGCCAGGGAGGTCTAGGTTATGAGGAGCTCATGCCTACTTTCTGCATATGCTTGGATACACTGTAAATGAAGATTCACCTTCAATGTAGTTTGAGTTTAAGCTACAATAAAGTGCAGACAGCTGCAGACTGGGCAAGTGGCTAACACTGGATCAGTCCAAGGTGCCAGGACTGAAGCAAGAGGTGGAGACTTGGAGGTTGAAAGTGGACCAAGAGCAATTGCATCTTTAGACCATGGATGGGGAGACTTGAATCATTTCATTATGGGCATGGGGATTTGAGGGGTTACCTGATCTTAAACAGACTGACCAAGACATGTGAATACGTCCTCAATTATCTAAACAAAACATCTAATGACTCAACCCCCTCCTGTGATTCATTCCATAGTAAAACTTCACAAATAGAAACCTTAAGTTCACACCGTTCAAAAAGGCACCGAAGAATCCCTGATCAGACCCCTGGGAATCAACCATATCCACATCTGTATGCAATAGTGAGATGTGTGAGACTGAGGAACATGGCTGGTTAGTTACGTCTGGAGCAGGTCTTGAACATGTTAGGTCTTTTAGGTAGGCTCTCCTTTGTTGGCATGTCCCAGAAAGAGTCTACAGGAGGTTTTGTGGTTTCCTCCACTGTTTGATCTCCTTTCCTAGGTTCGTTTTCTTTTATTAAGTGAACATATGAAATAAATGAATTATAGGAGAGACAAAGTTTCCACAACCCAGCACCACCCTGTCATCTCCCTTTAACACAGTCCTCTCTCCGTCCTAGCTCCACCTATCACAGAGGATTCTGGCCTTCTATGGCAAAGCAGAAACCACCTGAACTCCAAGCCTGTTCTCAGAGTTCTTCCTTCAGTTCTCGTCCCGTATTCTCATGTGCTGATGGTATGGACTGAACTTGCAAAAAGGACTGTAGCTCTGGTCTACATGGAAGCAGGTCTTTTTCAAGATCGGGTCTACATGGAAGCAGGTCTAGAACAGGCTCTGGTCTACATGGAAGCAGATCTAGACCAAGCTCTGGCCTACATGGGAGCAGGTCTAGATCAAGATCTGATCTACATGGAAGCAAGTCTTGATCAAGATCTGGTCTACATGGAAGCAGGTCTTGATCAAGCTCTGGTCTACATGGAAGCAGGTCTAGATCATGCTCTAGTCTCCACGGAAGCCAGTCTCGATCAAGCTCTGGTCTACATGGAAGCAGGTCTAGATCATGTTCTAGTCTCCACGGAAGCCAGTCTCGATCAAGCTCTGGTCTACATGGAAGCAGGTCTAGATCAAGCTCTGGCCTAGATAGAAGCAGGTCTAGATCAAGCTCTGGCCTAGATGGAAGCATATCCTAATCAACCTTGTTTATGTGTTCATGAGGAAGTTCCCCCCACTCATTACCACCCCATCACCTCCCTTCAACTCATATCTGTCAGTCCTGGCTCCACCTATATGGGGTTGTCTGGCCTTTTATCACAATGTAGAAGCCACTTGAACTCCAGCCAAAGTTTGGGCGAGTTATCCCCCCCTTTCACAGTCGCCTCCGTTATTCTCATAAGCTGACGGCATGGTCTGAACTCACAAAAGCGGCTCTTACCAGCTTCATTATCATGAGGACAGGCAGGGGCCAGAATAGACTCGTCCACAGAGAACGCACAAGAGGGCAAAACAGGGAAAAACAGTCAGGGATTACTTATTCTGAGTGTATCAGAACTGCACGCAATGCTTCACTGAGTGACAGGGAACAAAGCTGGGTATAAATACAGAGCTAAACCAGAGAATCACAAACAGGTGTTCATTATTAGCGAAATTAGTGAAAAGACCCATCCAAAGTGGGTCCTGCAGTCGGTACAACGACAGTCTCGCAGTGACACCTTTATACAATTGACTGGGTTAAACATTTCAGCATGAATATACGTAGATAGAATCAGCAGAGCCTCGCAGAAAGCTTTGCTGTGTTTACCTTGGCACATATCAGAGCAACAAAGTAAATGTTCTTACAGCGTAAGTGCTGATATAGAGTGTTTTTCGCCTTTGACGTCGTAATGAGTACAATTACATTGCCGGGAAACTGCAGATCAGCGCTGTGGATCAGTACCGCTACTTCCAGTCACCTGATCCGTCAGGCATTGTTTTGATTTAAATCATCCAGGATGTATATGCCTGAAAATGAAAGGCCTTTTCTTAATGGAAGCAAGTCCAGGTCAAGCTCTGGTCTACATGGAAGCAGGTCTTGATATCTGCCTTTTCATGTGTGATCCCTCAAAATCCACTGAAGCTGAGCGTCCAGACTTTTTTCTGTCCTGCACCGAAGTGGTGGAGCGAACTTCCCCTGGGTGTCCGAACAGCAGAGTCCAACACTCGCTGTCCTCAAACCCAGACTGAAGACCCTCCTCTTCTAAGAGTACTCAGGTGAAGAGAAGAGTACTATGGTCTCCATACTGACTTGTGTTTAGTAGAGTCTAAGATTAGAGGATCTGAATTTAGTCTATTTAAACTAGCTGAGGTTCTTCTTGGGTAAATAGTAAAGCACTTCTGTAAGTCTCTCTGGAGAAGAGCGTCTGCTAAAGGCCTTAAATATAAATATAAATGTACACTTTGGAACTTGGATTACGTCTCCATTAGTAAAGCCTCTTTCATATTTCATCACTGTGAGTGTCTGATTCTGTTTGGCTCATTACAGCCAGATTCACATTATGGAGAAAAGTGAAAAACAACAAAATGGAGATACAGGATTTTTGCAGGATGGCAACAAAATGAATCACAAACCCAAAATAACCCTAGGCTTCACTCCGCTCTTCAGAAGAGTGTAAATCTCCACTGAACAAACAAATTTATTTTGTTTTTTAACATTTATTTTAATATTTATATTATTATATATCTTATTTATAAAATATATCTATAAGATTATTTATTATTTATTTATTTATTTCTATTTGTATATTTAAAAACAGCCAGAAATAAACGTTTTCTTTATAAAATAATATTCTAATGGATTATGATCAGTTCTGTCAGTCCGGAACTGGTGATCTGATGTGTTTTCCACTCTGCTGACTGTGATGCTGGTGTGTTGTATAGAGACGTCGAGGTGTTGATGTGGATTTGCAGTGTGTGTGTGTGTGTGTGTGTGTGTGTGTGTGTGTGTGTGTGTGTGTGTTTTTCTTGTCCCTCAGTCTCCCCTCGTTTTCCACTCTTTTACTAGAAGAGCGGGACCATATGGCCTTCAAAACACACACTAAAGAAGAAAGATCGTCTCTTGTCTTGTAAAATCAGTCAGTCTTTATCTCTCTCGCCCTCTCTCTCTTTTACACTGCCACTGTCTCTCGCTCTCTCCCTGTCTCTCTCTCTCTCTAAGGAGTGATAGCCGTCACACTCGTTCATTTCTTGATGTTCTTCCAGTCTCTGCTCTGCTGGTTGAAAATGACCATAGCAGAATTCCCCCCCCCCCCTCTCTGTGCCACATATGGCATTATGTGTGTTTTGGTGTGTGTGTGTGTGTGTGTGTGTGTGTGTGTGTGTGTGTGTGTTTGTATTGCCATAGCAGGCTGAGTCATCCAAGGTCTATAAAACACACAGTGCTCACCTTGTGCATCAATCAGCGTAATCATCTGTCTGTCTACATATTTAACTATGTATACTTTATGGACAAAAGTATTGGGACGCCTGCTTAATTCATTGTTTCTTATGAAATCAAGAGTATTAAAAGAGTTTCTCCTGCTTCTGTTGCAGTAACTGTCTCTACTGTCCAAAGAAGAAGACTTTCTACCAGATTCTGGAGGAGCATTGCTGTGAGAATTTGATTGCACTCAAATGAGGCCAGGATGTTGGATGTTTACTATTCCACCTCATACCCAACTCCCTTACTATTCCAAAATAAATACAAAATAATTGGAGTACCATCATTCCAGAGAACACAGCTCTTCCACTGCTCCACAGCTTAATGCTGGGGGGCTTTATACCCCTCTAGCCCACGCCTGGCGTTAGGCAGCATGGAGCCAATAGGGTCATGATGTTTATTTGCTCCAGAGAGTTCTTTATTCAGCAAAAGTCACTTGATGATCTTCTGAATGTTCAGGTGGTGCTATATCACTGAGATGTTGTATCATCAAAGAACCCTATGTGGATACTCTGTATGTCTCTGTATGTCTACGCTAACCTTACCCTCAACCCATAACCTAATCCTCTGAAAGCATGGATCAATACGTTCATCTCATCTAAACACAGAGCAGACGAAATCCAGCGGTCAGCCAGACAAACTAAACACTCCAGCTAAACGCCCTCAGTGATGTTTCGCCCACCCAACCCGCATTCTCTGCCAAGCACCCGGAAAGAGCAGCCCTGTTAAACAGCAGAGCTGCAGGGCAGCAGGCGTTTACAGCAGTGGAGGCTTTACCCCGGCCTCCAGAGCTCAGCAGGTACCTGGGGCAGCACCTCACTCTCACTGCTCCCTTACTTGAAAGTGGCGTACACCTCAAAATACACCTACACATCACAGACAGGCAGTTTAGACCAAGTCCAGGGCCTCTGGAACAATGTGCTCTGGAAAGATGGATCCTGAGTCTGGCCCTGATGTTTAATCCTTGTCTTATCAAAGTCAAGCTGGTTTGGTCTCGTTCTGATGGTAGAGTCTTCTTTACCCACAGTAAAGACGGTCTGATCTGGTCATGCTGGTTCGCTGTTCCTCTTGTAGATGATTTAGTGGACGGTGGAACAGCGGCTGGTCTCTAACTGTTCTGAGATCTGTTTAAATCCCTTCCATCTACAGTCTCCTCTCAGTCTACCCCTAAACGTCTGAGGTTTAAATAAGACACACTCCTCCAGAATAATCCTCTCTAAGCATTTCTATGAATTCTATTTTTATTAATGATGATTAAAGGCATTTCTTCAGGTGAGTGAGTTCAGGTAGATTACCTCACATCTCTCAGTGCTGATCACATGAAGATCAGATCTCCAGATGTTTAAATATTTTAAGATAGACGAAAGATAGAAGGATTCCAAGGGGTGTCCTGATATATTCACATTACTAGACAGACATCACGACAAAGACAAAGCTTGGAAAAGCTCTAACTATCCTATAATCCAGTCCACTGAACCACCAGTATAGCTTTAAAACTGGCACAGGGCTAACGATGGGTCACCCATTTCTAAAGCATGAGCAAAAGCTCCCCGCTGTGCAGCCCATTAATGAGGGCTTCATAAGCACTACGTATTCTGTGTGGCTTTTTGGGCACAGAAACACACACACACACACACAGGAACACACACACACACACAGACACACACACACACACACACACACACACACAGACACACACACACACACATAGTTTCCATCCGTTGGGTTTGAGAGTTCCCCTGTGTTGGCATTTAAGCTCGGGTGGCAAAGTGCCGGGAGGGAAGTCTCGCCCTGCTGAAAGAGGCTCTCACGCTCTGAAATGCGGTCGGTTTGAAGACGTTGGGTGGCGACGTGCGATCAGCATTAGATGCACAGTCATGCATTCACTCAGTGACCTCTCTCACACACATACTCTCCCACACACTCACACCCTTCTTCATCACGAAAGGCTTTATTCACTACCTACAAGAACATAGAAAGCTGTAATTAACTCTATATAACATTAGAATAAACCCAAATAAACATAAAGTCAGTGATCAGTGAGAGTGTCTAACTGTAATTAACTCTATAAAACATTAGAATAAACTCAAATAAACATAAAGTCAGTGGTCAGTGAGTGTCTACCTGTAATTAACTCTATATAACATTAGAATAAACCCAAAGAAACATAAAGTCAGTGGTCAGTGAGAGTGTCTACCTGTAATTAACTCTATATAACATTAGAATAAACCAAAATAAACATAAAGTCAGTGTTCAGTGAGAGTGCCTACCTGTAATTAATGCTATATAACATTAGAATAAACCCAAATAAACATAAAGTCAGTGGTCAGTGAGAGTGTCTACCTATAATTAACTCTATATAACATTAGAATAAACCCAAATAAACATAAAGTCAGTGGTCAGTGAGTGTCTACCTGTAATTAACTCTATATGACATTAGAATAAACCCAAATAAACATAAAGTCAGTGGTCAATGAGAGTGACTACCTGTAATTAATGCTATATAACATTAGAATAAACCCAAATAAACATAAAGTCAGTTGTCAGTGAGAGTGTCTACCTGTAATTAACTCTATATAACATTAGAATAAACCCAAATAAACATAAAGTCAGTGGTCAGTGAGAGTGTCTACCTGTAATTAACTCTATATAACATTAGAATAAACCCAAATAAACATAAAGTCAGTGGTCAGTGAGAGAGTCTACCTGTAATTAACTCTATATAACATTAGAATAAACCCAAATAAACATAAAGTCAGTGGTCAGTGAGAGAGTCTACCTGTAATTAACTCTATATAACATTAGAATAAACCCAAATAAACATAAAGTCAGTGGTCAGTGAGAGCGTCTACCTGTAATTAACTCTATATAACATTAGAATAAACCCAAATAAACATAAAGTCAGTGGTCAGTGAGAGAGTCTACCTGTAATTAACATTAGAATAAACCCACATAGAGGTCCTGAAACGTGACAGTGATCAAGACTCATTAGCATAATATTGCACTGTGTGATGTTTTTTTCTGAGTGTACTGTGTGTGTGTGTGTGTGTGTGTGTGTGTGTGTGTTTACATACTTAAACTGGTCTATATATTTATTTACATACACTATGTGAACAAAAGATCTGGGACACCTTCTTCAGTATTTCTTCTGAAATCAAGCGTATTAAAAGAGCTGATCCTGCTTCTGTTGGAGTAACTGTCTCTACTGTCCAGAGAAGAAGACTTTCTACTAGATTTAGGAGGAGGAGCATTGCTGTGAGGATTTGATTGCATTCAGCTAGCATTTGTGAGGTCAGAATGTTGGATGATGATCACCACCCACCTGTTCATTCCCAACTCCCCAACTGATTTCAAAAGTACTGGATGGAGCTCCTCCACCATCATTCCAGAGAACACAGTTCCTCCACTGCTCCACAGCTCCTCAATGCTGGGGGGCTTTATACCCCTCTAGCCCACGCCTGGCATTATTAGGCAGCATGGAGCCAATAGGGTCATGATGTTGATCTGCTCCAGAGGGTCCTATTCTATTGGCAGTTCTTCTTCTCTACAGGGACTAGACAAGCTGTGTGTGCATTTGCACATCTGTGTCAGCAATGGGTGCAACTTAAATTAGCAGAATGCATTCATTAGAAGTAGTGTCCACAAACAGTTGATGGACAGCAGACATCAGCACATGACAGAAACTGTTGTGCAAGGCAGGAATCTGCATCAGTCTGAGCAATAAACAAAAACAGGCCAGGA